>NC_062197.1:4911009-4916009 GCF_912470025.1 Vespa velutina | reverse complement strand
TCGTCCCTCTTTCCTCCCTGTCGTTCCCCTTCCCCCACCTCCTTATTTTACGAAGGATTTTTAAGAGCCGTCGAGGGGTTTTAAAAAAATCAAGACGCCGCGGGTGCTGCCAGTAGACGAACCAAAACCAATGAAATGGAAAGGCTCAGCGAAATAAGCAATAAATAGTATCGTAAAACTAAGGATATGTAACAAAAAACGAGAGGAGCGCACACGTCGTTAAGGCTTTATAACTCGTCGAATGTATTTTAATTATTGGCATCGGTCGAAGTCGAGTCTCATTGAAAAGAGAAAGAATTAGAGAAAGAGAGAAAAGAGAGAAAGAGAATGAGAAAGAAAAAAGAGGGAATAAGAGAGAGAGAGACAGAGAGAGAGAGAGAGAGAGAGAGAGAATCTTTCATGATAACGTAATGTGTACTCATATCTTATTTCTCGCTAAAGTTCTTCTTCAAAACTATTAACTTATGACTTTTTATAGTCATTAGCGAGATAAAAGGATATGACAAAAAATCAAATATAAAACTAAGTTAAAAGGAGGAAGAAAACGAAAAGAGGTGGTGAAGAGGAGAAGTAGGAGGAGGAAGACAGGAGGTGGGGGAGGGGAGGAAAAAAGAATAGTTCAAAAGCGAAAGCTCGGGGGTGGTCGATATAACACGCACAACCGCTACGTCTCTCTCTCTCTCTCTCTCTCTCTCTCTCTCTCTCTCTCTCTCTCTCTCTACTCTAACGTTATTTTTAGTTTCTGAATTTAGAATTCTATGGTTCTTTGAAGCAACGTCTCCCGTCCCTGTACGATACCACAGAGTTTACCCAAAACTCAACATCAAAATCGAAACGATCCGCGAAAAAATTTACGCGTTTCGTCGAGTGACCCATGATAATCTCATATAATCGTTCTCTATTAAGTGATTATTATTATTATTATTATTATTTATTTTTTTCTTTTTTCTTTTTTCTTTTTTCTAATATCTTATTATCGATTATTCACGTGCGATTAAACGTTTGCGCGTAGGCGTAACAAAAAAGAATGACGAAAAATTTTCCGATATGTTAAAGTTCCCTAGAAATTATTTAACGTCAATTATCAAAGGGTAGGGATCGAGTGATACCACTTGACGGGGGAAAAAAAGAAAAAGAAAAAAAGAAAGAAAAATATTTCCTTCGAAACGAGAGGAAATATTTTTCTTTCTTTCTTTCTTTCTTTCTTTTTTTTTTTCTTCTTTTTTCCTTTTCTTTGGAAGAGGCACGAGAAGACGTTCAAAGTTTTTCCTCCTCGCTCGTTCATTCTATACATTTTAAAAAGTGTTCGCGACGAAAAAGGGCGCGGATTTCGAAGACGAAAGGGTTGACGACGTCCCGCGGTGCATTTTCAGAAGCTATAGACCGACACAAGACGATAAAGATTGAGTTGATACTTTCTTCTATCATCCACTTGAGCGTCCTTTTTTCTACTACTCAAAAGAATCGTCGTGGTCTGAAGAAGCTCGAGAACGGGACTTTACAACTTTAAAGCGGTAACGTGTAAACGCTGTTGTGAGATCTTATCGACAGCAACTGGAAAGGAATGGATTTCTTCGTCGTGGTCGTCGTAGTAGTCGTCGTAGTAGTCGTCATAGTAGCCGTCGTAGTAGTCGTTGGATTTTAACACGAAAACTCTAAGTACGAGAGTTCTCATCGAATCAAGGACACCATGGAAGCTTTCTCATAAACTAAAGGAGTACTTTCAACTTCTCCGTCGTTCAATGTATTCATCATGAAATAACTACAAATAAATAAACAAAATGAACGAACGAATAGAAGAGGAAAGGAGAAAGGAGATTAAAAAAAGTTTAAGTAAGAAAAAAGAACAAAAAAAAAAACAACAACAACAACAACAACAACGAAAAGATTATCAATCAAGAACGGAGTAGGAATGACGTTGACAGAAAAGGGATGTTGAGAGAAAATTCGAAAGGTTTTCTTGACGATCGCGATAAGGAAAAAAAAAAAAACAAAAAACAAAAAAAGACAAAGAAAAAAGAACAATAAAAAAGAAAAAAAGAAAACGAAAACAATCATTGGTCGTCCGTGAGGTACTCCTTACGGTGAAAGAGAGAGAGAGAGAGAGAGAGAGTCGAAGAAGTAAAAACTCGACGTCTCTGTCTTTTGCCCTATCGTTGACTAAGGTAGAGATGAGGTAGACATTACCATAAAGACAAGAATTTTACGAGAATTATGCTCGACGTCCGAATCACGGTTAACTCCACGGGATGTCTTTTGGTGTAGCCTGTCGTTATCAAAATTCCGTCACAATGGCCACACATCAACTCTCAGGATCATTTCTCTCTTTCCATCTCTCTTTTTCCTCTTTCTCTATCTATCTATCTATCTATCTATCCATCTATATATATATATATATATATATATATATATATATATATATATCTTTCTCTTTCTTTCTCCACCCCTAGACAGGATATTTACAGGAGACGCTTGAAGGTCGAAGAAAATATTGTTCAGGTAGCAAAACGACCTAACGTCGTCGCGTTTCTCTTATGTGTGTCCTTCCCCCTACCCCTCCCACTCTCTCACTTTCTCTCTTTCCTTCTTTCCCTCTCTCTATCTCACTCCCTATCTCTCTCTCTCTCTCTCTCTCTCTCTCTCTCGCACTCTCTTTCTTCCCTTTTCCTTCTGAATCTTCTCTTCTTTGCATCGTCTTTGCAAAGTCAGACCCGTCGGCGGGTCGTACGTCGAATAACCATAAAGTCGTTGGCTTTATGCTGAAATCGTAGCTGGAAGTTAGTTGCCGCGGCGTCCCGTACGTGGGATTAAGATTGCCGGTACTTTAATGGTGCCGAAGAGTGGTGCCGGACACTCGCAAAGACTCTCGTCGGATGTTAGCGAGATTACCAAAGAAAAGTTTACTGTTGTAAGGATCTGAACGTCGAAGAAATCGTGTAACTCGATGACAGCGATGATTACGATTAGCTACGAGACTGCGACAAGACTACGGTTTGACGCAAAGTAAAGAAAGTTCCAATGTATTTTCTTTTTTTTTTTTTAATAACGAATGAAAATAAATAATAATAAATAAATAAATAAATAAATAAATAAATAAATAAATAAATGAAAAAGAAAAAAAAAAAAAGAAAATAAAAATAATGAAAGAAAAAAAAACAAAAAAACAGACCGAAAAAAGAAGGAAATAGGATAAAAGAGAGAAATAGGACATCTTCGTCATAATAGTTTTCTTTTGGCACTGGCTTTATACGATGATCGTTATCGTATCCTTATTTATCGCGCAAGATATTTTCCCCCGTACTTTTACACGCCTTCGAGTCGTTGTTTGTCTGACGGCCGACGTAATAATAATAATCGCCTGGCGTTAAGGGTGCGAGCATCCACGGGAAAAGAGAGGGTGCGTGTGACAGTTATCGGAGGTGCGAATCGACGAGGAAAGAGGGAGGAGGAGACACCTCCCTGGTTCGCTTCCGTCTGGATAAACACAAAGCTCGAAGCTTTCCTACGCGAGCCCTCTTTCGATCTCCCACCTTTTCGGCTCCTCCTTTTCGATTAGTATGAAAGACAGAGAAAGAAAAAGAAACAGACAGAAAGAGAAAGAAAGAAAAAGAGAAAGAAAGAAAGAGAAAGAGAGGGAGAGGGAGGAAGAAAGAGAGAGAGAGAGAGAGAGAGAGAGAGAGATGAAACGTTTCTTTAGACGAAGGCGGCATCCCTCTGATGTCGTCTCGTCTCACTTAGCAAGCCACCACCTTTCACGTTTCTTCGTAACACCTACGCAAACAATATGAGAAACGACATATTTTTCAAGTGTCCCTTTCTTACAGATCGATCGCAAACTTTCCCCGCATCTATTTTTACTAAGATTCTACCTTCCCGACAATCAGAAAATATTAATAAAGTTTTCATGAAAATCTACTTTTCGCACTTTTTCTAATTGTTTTTTTTCTTTTTTTTTTTTTTTTTTTTTTTTAACCATTCATTCCAATCGTTCTTAAGAAGAGCCATATCACTACTATATATATATATGTACGTATACTCCTCCAATCGTTCGATGAATATAGAAAAATTTCCGTGTTACGTTTTGGTTCTCGCTATCATTTCATGTGTACAATATCGATCTCTTGTATCTTCCCTTCTAAACAAAAAGTGAAAAACCATAGTTAAAACAAATAGATAAATATCGGTACACATGAAAATTGCGTGTCACGTCTTTCTTTATACCTATATATACAAATGCATATATATATATATATATATATATATTTTATATATAAAGATACATATATATTTATATTATTTTATATATAATAACAATAATAATAATAATAATAATAATAATAATAATAATAATAATAATAATAAAAGTAATATAATATATTAAATTTTTTCACAAAGACATCTATCTTAAGATTTTACTTGGCTGCTATTCTTGAATTCCGCTCGTAAAGTAATCATTACGATTAATCCATTAAGAAAAAAGTAAATAGGATGTGCATATATATATATATATATATATATATATATATATATACATATATTTTTTGTTTGCCTTACTCGTTCCTATTGCTCCTAAAGTAAGATGCTTTTTCTAAAATGGGAAAGAAGGATTTTTATCATTTTGCGTAGGCGATAGTTACGCAGGGACTTGCGTACATTCACGCTAAATAGGTAGTGTAAAGCGGTTATGGTCTATATACTCTTTCAAGCGGTGATCCTGCTTACGATAAAGACGGAAGCTCAAATAAATCGCAGCGTCGCCGGAGCGGCCGGATGCGAGCGAGCGTTCCGAACGCGGAACGGCCGAAAGAGTAATGAGGATTTCATTTCTTCGCGTTACAACCGCCTTAGGTGTCTGGATCGCATTTTCAGGATCGTAAATATCACGGAAAGTCGAGGGAAAAAGGGACACGAATTTATGAGCGGGAGAACGAGCCACGCGTTCTTGTTCAGAATTTCTCTCACTCTCTCTCTCTCTCTCTCTCTCTCTCTCTCTCTCTCTC
>NC_062197.1:4888509-4901009 GCF_912470025.1 Vespa velutina | reverse complement strand
AAGCAATTAAAAAGGAAGAAAGAAAGTAAAAAGGGAAAAAAGAATTTTCTTTATCTCTCTCTCTCTCTCTCTCTCTCTCTCTCTCTCTCTCTCTCTCTCTCTTTGTCTCTCTTTCTCTCTCTCTATCTCTCTTTCTCGGCGGAAGGCGTCAGCTTCGTAACAAGGTGTACAGTGATTCCAGGCAATGTCACCTTCCATTTAACTCGCGGAAATCACGTGCAGCCGGCGCTCGTAAAGGACGTTGAGTTATTGTGGCGATCCACAAGGTTCTACTAATTAGCTCGCGGCCGATTCGAAACTGAGCGAACGAACGAGCGAACGAGCAAACGAGCGAGCGAGCGAGCGAGCGAGTGAGCAAGCAAGCAAAGCGAGCAAACGAGCGAGCGGACGAACGAACAAGCGAGTGTACAAGAAAGAGAAAGAGAGAAAGAGAAACCTCTACCCCGAGAGTCATTCATTAACGGGACAGCAGTCACGAATTGTTTTCATTCATTGGTTCTTGCGTGTGCTACTAAGAAGTTGTGTCCTGAATGAACGTAGTCGTTTGCTGTAAGCCGTTTCTTCGAGGGTTCCATAGTCCTTGACACGGCTCAACCTTTAGGGAGAGGATGTTAACGTAGAAAGCTCGATAATATTTTTATGGTGCGCAAAATGAAAAAAAGAACAAAAAAGAAATAGACAAAAAGAAAAATAAGATATATATATATATATATATATATATATATATATATATTTATTTATTTATTTATTGGGTGTAATAATATCTGAAATCGGTATATGAGCCTATCATCCTCTCTCTACGTATCATTGGTTTTTCTAGTATAGTCGATATCGATAGCGAATATATATATATATATATATATATATATATATACATATATATGTGTGTGTGTGTGTTGAGAGTAAAGCTCATAAATGAATGTAAAAAAAGAAATAAAAATACGCGTGTGGTAGTCTTCAATTTGAGAAACTATCGGGAAAACTATAGAGTTGGATATAACAAAACGGATGATAAAATTTTAAATGATCAAAGAGAGAAAAGAAAGAAAGAAAAAATAAAAAGGAAAAGAAAAAAGAAGGGAGGAAAGGAAAAGCGAAAAAAAAAAAAAGAAAAAAAAAAAGGAAAAGGATCGGCGATGCCGTTGATCGTGTTCGCAGAATGTATTGGCGGAGACAGTGCTGGGTCATGGCGAGATGCTGAAGGAAGTCGGCTGCGGAAGTAGTACTCCCCCTGCTGGGGATGGTGCCGTGAACAGCAACCGTCCGGTTGGCACGGCGGAGAGCAACAGCTCGGAAAGCACCCTTGGCTGCGGTGGTTGCGGTAGGGAGATAGCCGAACGTTGGTACCTAAGGGCTGCCGATCGTGCCTGGCACTGCGGTTGTCTTCGTTGCTGCAATTGCCGGATGCCTCTCGCTGGCGAACGTACTTGCTTCGCGAGGGACGGCAACATATACTGCAAAGAGGATTACTACAGGTTAGCGTTATTTCCCCCTTCCACTCCTCCCCCTACCCTCTCCTCCTACCCCATGGCTAAGAAGATTATATGGCTTCTATGTTATTCGTAAAATCATTTCAAATGTCAAAATGGGAATATCTACGTATGTATGTATATCACCAACAAATACCTACATACATATTAATATATACGTATAATTATGATTTTTAAAGGGTTCCTTAACGAAAGATATTCTCTTTTTTAATTTATCATCGTTATTTATAACGAAAAGTAGATAAATGTATTCTATACCCTTGGAAATAACTCAGCGAACGTGATCCGTTTCTTCGATCGAGTATATCTATCTAATATCGTGTTTCTCATCGTAAGAACGCTTACGCTTCTCTGCGAAACAGATATAGATCGGTATAATAAGAATAATAAAGATGAAAAGTAAGTTTTAAAGTAGATAGATTTCCATTTATCGATGTTTATATCAACGAACGCGCGCGGAATTTAAGGTTCGGACAGGAACGGCTCGATAGCAACCGCACCCTAGAAGACAGCCATTAGTATAGATTTTGTGTGGTCCGGAGTAAGTCGAAGACGGTAGGAAACTATGGTAGGAGGTGGGAACCGGGCTTTTGGGGACCTTACGGGTGTGGGACAGAAGTGACGCTCCTATGCAAATTCGATGCTACCCCAATAAATACTGAAATGCGATGGTATACGTAGAAAACAGGAATGGCGAATGGAAAGAGAGAAAGAAGAAGAATGGGGACCTGGCTGAATCTTACATCGCCTTCGCGAACCATTATCCTCGATAATTCGCCGTATAATGTTTCCATGAGCGACTTCTCCTCTTTCCTTTGTTTCCTCCTTCTTGCAAAGAAAGTGGAGATACACTTAAAGGTCAAGTAGATTCGGAATATCCAGATCAGACGAGTCGCGAACGAAATATTATATTCTCGGTGCAATATCTTCGTACTTTTTTACGATACTCGTTAAAAAAAAAAAAAAAAAAAAAAAAAAAAACAAAAAAAAAGATAAAATAAAATAAAGAAGGAAAGAAGAAAAACCCGACATTGTAGATATTTGCGATAGTCAATGGGGAAATCTAATATCATAAGACATTTGAGATTTCATAAGAGAAATGTCTCTTTTCTTTTCTTTTTTTTTTTTTTTTTTTCGTTTTTTCTCAAATTCAACGAACATCGTATTATTACGTCGAAAGACGATTCGATCGCGATGACTATTATTGTTTCGATTCTTCTTGTTCTTGTTGTTGTTATGCCACAATAAGGTTGTACTTACGCGATAATATATCCAGGATTCCATGCAAGGGAGGAAGAAGTACGTCCGGTAGTATCTCTCTGGTAGTTTCTGCTTCGTTAGGGAAGAACAGAACGGCCTCCCATGCAATATGCAACGATCCAGATCCAGGCCACCCCCTTTGTCTCTTTCTCTCCCTCCCCTCCTCTCTCTCTCTCTCTCTTTCTCTCTGTCTCTCTCTTACCCTCTTTCCCTTTGCCGTTTCTTCTCCGTTTCTTTTTCTCTCTCTCTCTCTCTCTCTCTCTCTCTCTCTCTCTCTCTCTCTCTCTTTTTCTCTCTGTCTCTCTCTCCTTCTCTTTCTGTTTTTCGCGCTTCGGAAACTATAACGCGTGCCTTCCTACGTTTCGATCGTTGCTACGCGATATGGACACCGCCAAGGCTCAGCTCTTTTCCCATCTAGTCTAGCCTTCTTCTATTTACGAGGCCGTACGCGTATATGTACACATGAACGTTCATTGTGTGCCAATTTTGGTGTGTGCCGTTTCGAATGCTGGAGGTCGCACGCATGACGGATGCATGAGAGGTACAATCCGTAAAATCGAGCCAGCTGTGTTATTCCAAAACTACTCTTTCGACGTACATATACATATGTAGGTACGTGACGTGCGTACTCGTTTAAAAAAAAAAGAAAAAAAAAAAAAAAAGAAAAACTCGTGAAACTTTAAACCTTCATTACGAATAACTTCTAAATCGGATGAGGATTTTTTTTTCCGTACTTTTCTTTTTTCCCTTTTATAGTTTCTTTTTTTTTCTTCTTCTTCTTCTTCTTCTTCTTCTTCTTCTTCTTTCGTTCCTTTTTTCATCCATCGACGTTTAATGTTTTTCCAATAAAAAAAGAAAAAGAAAAATTCTACGTGCGAATTTTTAATGACACAAAAATAAAGACCTCGAAGGGAGTTCGTAATTATTTTATTTTTTATTTACTTCTTTTTCTGTATTTTTTCTTACTTCTTTTTTCTTGTTATTTCTTTTTTTTTTTTTTTTTTTTTTTTTTCGTTTTTTCGTTAAGATCGTTATCAAGATGTCGCAGGCAATTCGCGCGATATTATCGAACGACATTGAACGCACGACTGCATAACAGGGACGCGTACAATGCAGATGGGTTAAACTATGATCTCATATATCTTACAGGATGTATGAAATATTAACCATTGTACGATAAATACGTTTCTCTGGACAGGGACATCTTCCTTCGTCTATAACTACGTCGTGTTCGATGTAGCAATAATCCGATAGGATCTTCATTAGATTATCTTAATACTTATTTCGAGATCGACGATTCAAATAAGGCTTTTATTTTTCTTTCCTTTTCTTTTCTTTTTTTTTCTTTTTTTTTTTTTTTCTCATTCCTTATAGTTCCGAAAGGTCGTAAAAAGGTTTAAGTAAGACGACGGATGAAAAAAAAAAAAAAGAAATAAGATAACGATAATGATAATGATAATAATAATATTGAGAGACGTTTTTATAAAAATCATTTTTCAGGTTGTTCTCCGTATCGAGATGTTCCCGATGCCGTGAGGGTATCTTCCCGTCGGAGCTTGTGATGAGAGCAAGGGATTTGGTCTACCACGTGACCTGCTTTAATTGCGCCTCCTGCGGTACAGCATTGAACAAAGGCGATCATTTTGGCCAGAGAGACGGCTTGGTATATTGTAGGTGAGAAATACGAGCCCGATGATTAGCGTTATCCAAAGGCCGTCTCTTTGTTATCAACGAGTTCGATCGACGAGAACGACGTAGATCGGAGACACGGCCCCCGATCGTATGTGATCGCACGACGCTCGGCGTCGATCGTCTTAACGGATTGATCGATTATTCTCGTATTATCGAGTATGAAATCGTATTCGTTTCGTCGATCGTTAAACGATTCATATTATTCCACCGTCGTTTAATATCAATGGAAAATCTAAAGGAAGAGAATAGAATATTCAAAGTTTGGCGATAAGTCTCGTCGAACGAACTCGGTAAGATAACGAAAAGGCTCGCGAATCGAATACTCGACAGCAAGGTTCACGAATGACGAGCTCGTCGATCCCAAGACCGCACTACGAGTTGCTTTGCTGCGCCGGGGATTACGGAAGCGGTACTGGCAGCATAGAAGACATCGGTTCGCCAGGAGTCTCGCCGCTTCCGGCTTATTACAGCACGGCCGAGCAGAGTCCGATCGCGTCCTCAGGAACGGTACAAAAGGGAAGGCCAAGGAAGAGGAAACTTTCCGAAGTCACTGGGTCCGAGCTTCCTGTAACAATGAGGCTGGCCGCCGGAGCGCTGGGTGAGCGAATCTGCGACCATCTCTGCGATCTCTCGCCTAATCCCTTATATTCGTAATATATACATATATACACACAACTATATATATATATATATATATATATATATATATATATATATATATATATATATGTATATTATTATTAACAAGCGACAAGTGAAATCAAACCGACCGTTCCTTCCATTTAACAATACCACAATGATAAACAATCCAAGCAAATACGTTTGATAATCGTTCGAGAGATTATGTAACTATAACGTAACGACAAAAGTTTCGCGACGACCTAATCGTAGATGTCGATATTAGAGAGGGATACCCTAATTGGACCGGATGGTAAACGGGCGGGCTGGCGGGCGGATTGGAAAGGAGGGGAAGGGATGGTGGTTGCTTTCAAACGTCGTCCTTAAAACTATAGGAACACGTGGTAGGTACGCACTCTATCCAAGTCGAGTCTTTCTCTCTCTCTCTCTCTCTCTCTCTCTCTCTCTCTCTCTCTCTCTCTCCTTTTTCCTCCCGCTTTCGTATCCACTCTATCGTTCGTTCGCTTAGTCGAGCAGGTTAGTCGAGGGAGTTGCATTATTTGCCGAGCAATGAGCATAATGGCTCGTTCCTTAGGCGCGCAAACATTTGCACGAGCTTTCGAGAATCGGCAAGTACGAATCGCGAGATTCGTTCGCACTTGCCTCGTTAACCGTGCGCCATTCTTTACTCTCCCTCTTTTCTCTCTCTCTCTCTTTTTCCGTCTTTCTCTTTCTCTCTCTCTCTCTCTCTCTCTCTCTCTCTCTCTCTCTCTCTTCGACACACCGGAATTCTTTAAATAAATTCTCGCACGCTACGCAGCTGTTTCTACGATTCCACTCGTCGGATATGCTCTTTAATCTCGTTGCGTCGAATGAATCGCATTTTTAATTCTTTATATTTCGTCTTTCAAACGCTTCGTCTCACCGTAACGTTTCTACCAACGAAGCCCTGCATTGTTTCATTTTTTCGTTTATTTATTTATTTATTTATTTATTTGTTTGTTTATTTTCTTTTCTTTCTTTCTATATATATATATATATATATATATATATATATATATATATATATATATATACATTTTTTTTTGTATCCGTTTTCTTTTCGTCAGATCTCTTAGTCCGACGAACTCTGCACGGTCCCACGCTATATTTTCTGCTTATATTCGTTGTCCTTCCTTTCTTTCTTTCTTTCTTTCTTTCGTCGAGCTTTCAACTTCCAGATGGTAAAATAAATTAACGATGAAAAGATTTCAGGGGTAAACGAACGTGCGACTCGTCTCTTACTCGTGAAGTGAGAATCTTATACCGATTTCGTTCGTTCGATTGCTTACATTTTTCATGTCTTTACGATTTCACGAAACGACGAAAGGAAATTCGATTCTCATCACTTGCGAGTTTAGAGTTTTGCTCGTGAGAAGAGACGTACGTAAGTACGCGGTAAGTACGTAAGTACGCGTGATTCTCAGTTATTTTATAATCGACGTGCGATCAGAGCAGAGGATCGCTCCTCGGACTACCGGTTGGAATTTACGACCAACAGCCATAAAATCGTCCATGAAGTTCTCCCCGGTGCGGCTTAAGGAGAAAGAGAAAGAGCAAAGGAGAAAGAGAGCGTATGTCTGTGTGTATATGCGTCTGTATGTATCTGTGTGAAAGAGAGATAGAGATAGAGAGAGAGAAAGAGAGAGAGAGAGAAAGAGATGAAGAGAGAAAGAGACAGGGTGGGAACCGGCCGACTGGTCCCCGTCAGGACTCTTCTCCCGCCGTTTTATTGTCCTTATATATAATTGGGACACTTTTTGCCTCGTTCGAGAGATTTCGAATTATCCCGTCTGGACGTCTCCCCTGATTCTCGACGGTCGGCAAAATCCTTGAAAACGCGTCGACGTTCCCGCGATAGATCGAAAGAATCGAGAAGGATGGACGTATCGTTTTTCTTCTCGTTTTGCCATCTTCCCTCCCCGCCTCCTTTTCCCCTTTCTTCCCTCTTCCTTGTCCTAATGCACCCTGTTCTTTTCCTCTACTTCAAGGTCGTTCAGAAATTCGCACCTTCGGTGATCTAATCGTCTCTTATGTATTAAAGGAGGGGGGTGGGTGGGAGGGGTTAGGGGGACGGAAGGGAGAGAAAATAAAAGAATAAAGAAGCGAAGAGAAGAGGAGAGAAGAAGAAGTAAAAAAACTAAACAAAAAAAAAAAAAGAAAAAAAAAAGAAAAAGAAAAAAAAAGAAAAGAAAGCAAAACAAACAAGAAGGAAGGAAAGAAAGGAACAGAGAGAGAGAGAGAGAAAGAGAGAGAGAGAGAGAGAAAAAAAAAGAAATAAAAAGAAAGAAATCTATTTTACACGATGCACAACTTGTTTAAGTAAAGATTTTCTACTTGATCGTGTATGGAACGTCGTCGCTTACGCAACGTGGCCGACAACGTCTCTCTACGAAACGCTTTCGTTTTTCTCTCCATCCTCGCCTCGGCCATTCTCGGCGATTGAAGAAGAGAGAGTAAATCCATTCGCGTTTACGATAAAAATCAGTGAGTCCAGAGAAACCATTAATGTCTTTAAAGACGCTTACTTACATACAATCCGGCGGATGGATGATGTTTTTCTCGTATCACGTGAAATTCGCCGAAAACGCGAGAAGGAAGAGAAATAATATCGACTAGGGTAAGCTCGATCGATCCGATCCTTCGATCGATCGAACGAATCTCGTGCATTCTTCCTAGAGATAGATAGATAGATAGATAGATAGATAGATAGATAGATAGAGAAAGAGAGAGAGAGAGAGAGAGAGAGAGAAAACGATTTATCGACCGATCGAGTCTCGTCTCCTTAATCGCGAATCTACGACGACTCTTGATACTTTTTTCCTTCTTTCTTTCTCGCATACCAGCGTAGTATATATATATATATATATATATATATATATATATATATATATCTTTCTCTCTCTTTCTTTCTCTATCTCTATCTCTATCTCGATGAACGAGCACATCGTCGATCTAAACAGATTTCGCTCGCATACGTCTACGACCGTTTGCACGCGGTTACGCTTGGCTAAAGAAGAAGAAGACGAGGAAGAAGAAGAAATGAAGAAAGAGAGAGAACGATAGAGAGAGAGAGAGAGAGAGAGAAAGAGAGAAAGAGAGAGAGAGACAGAAAACGGCTAGGGGGCATACGCGGACAGTGACAGATGGGTATCGGCGCGGAGATGCATCGATTGGCCGATCTGCCCGGAAAAGAATGCTGTCGCGGCCAATACGTGGCCACTGCCAGCAGAATGGCCGGCCGTCCACAATGCCGGCTCCTTCAACTTTTTTTTATACCCTCTACCGTTCTCTCTTCTATCTTCTTCTCTCTCTCTCTCTCTCTCTCTCTCTTTCTCTCTTTCTCTTTCTCTTTCTCTTTCTCTCTCTCTCTCTCTTTTTCTCTTTCTCTTTCTCTTTCTCGTATCTACCTTTTACCGCTTTCTCCTTTACGCCCTTCTAACCTTCGTCTTGACAAATTGTAATCTCATTCTCGAACCGTGAAATCTTCGCGTCCTTTCGTCTTCCCCTTTCTCTCACGTACGATCGCGAGTAGAACACGCGAGAGGAATATAGAACATTATAGCTTTCGAAAACTTCGCCCTCGATTCGTAAATGGAGAAAAGAAAAAGGATAGTAGATCATTCACCTCCTTCTCTCCTTCTCTCCTTCTCTCCTTCTCTCTCTCTCTCTTTCTCTCTTTCTCGTTCTGTTCCTTTCATTCTTTCTCTATCTCCCTTTCGTGATGCTTGGAGATCGTCGAACGCAAGGGAATGGAAGTTCGGAACAATAAACAGTAATGGCGGATACGTGCTCGGGGATTTACTTCTGGGATAGCCTACTACTACCGCCATCTCCCCCTCCCGCCATCTCCCACCGTTCCGCTCTCACCGAACCCTCCACAGAGCCGAGGCCACCATCACCACCAGCAGCAACAGCAACAGCAACAGCAACAGCAACAGCAACAGCAACAGCAACAGCAACAGCATCAGCACCACCACGAGCTATCTCTTCGTCGTCGTTGGAACCCGTTCTTTCTCTCGATCGAATTCAATGGTTACCCTCGTCGTCTTATTTATTGGATACGTTTCTTCGCTCCGCCGGCGCGCAACAATCGCGACTCTCTTCGATGGCACAGAACGCGGAGTCTCTTCCTTCTCTTTCTCCTCCTTGTCCTCCTCCTCCTCCTCCTTCTCATTCTCCTCCACTTCCTCCTCTTCTTCTTCTTTTTCTTCTTCTTCTTACTCCATTCTACCACCCCATCTACCCCGCAATTCCGCCCCCCCCCTATCCCGCCCTTCTCCCTCGCTCCCTCTCGCCGTTCCTGCTCCCTCGATACCTACATACTTTTTTGCCTTGTCCCGTTCGACGACGGAGAGCACGTTCGACGGAAAAATGAATTCGTTCGATCGGCCGAAGTCTTTCTTCGCTTTGAGAAGAGAGAAAATACGGTTTCGCGACGTCGTCGACCGGTTTCAATTCCAACCAACGGATTTATGCGAGTACCAATCGCCGTTCCAGATTAAACCTCGTCGACGATTCCCACCTTCCTTCCTTCTTTCCTTCCTTCCTTTCTTCCTTCCTTCCTTCCTTCCTTCCTTCCTTCCTTCCATCCTTCCTTTCATTTTATTTCGATTCGATACGATCGAATCGCTTGAATTTTTTTTCTTCAAAAGGAACAAACGTTAAGGGTAAATGGAACGAACAGGTCTAAGAGATATTTCCTATCGAAATTAATATTCAATTGATATCAAATGGCATACGTAGATATAATTATCTATCTCTATAAACAGGTCTTCTCATTCATATCCTTCAGACGGTATCTTAGCGAGTAAGTAGAAGAGCGTCGTGCGAGTATAAAATTTTGCGCTTTTCATATGATCGATCATTAATGTGAAAATTATTAGATGATATCTATATAGTAAAGTCCAGATAGATAGTATTGGTATAGGATAATTGATTGGTATTAATGATTGATTGAGAAAGCATCTTGTTGTTGATCTCGTTGTTTCAGAACTTCTACATCCGACCGAGTTATCCTCGTCGATGGAATCGCTCGCAGCATACGACGCATCCGTAGGTTCGCCCGGGCCCGTTCATCAGAGCCAAAGAACTAAACGCATGCGTACAAGCTTCAAGCATCATCAGCTGAGAACTATGAAGAATTACTTCGCCATTAATCAGAATCCAGATGCGAAAGATCTTAAACAATTGGCCCAGAAAACGGGTCTCTCGAAGAGGGTACTTCAGGTGAGAAGGGGACGGATCGCTTTTGCGGTACGTCCGTAATTTTTTTTTAACCCGAATCGAAGAGTACACGAAATGAATTAATACGGGAGGATATCGAAATACGAAGAAAGGAGATATATGTATCTTCAAGTATTAAATTTCTTTTTTTTTCTTTTCTATCTCTTTTTCAAGAACTAACAAATTATAACGGGACTCGAAACGTGGGAAAGAAATTTCTATCGATTAAAATCGTAATCGATAAATTTCATATCATAAATTTTTGATATCGTCCTTATGAAGGAGAAAAAAAAAAAGTAAATTCTTTAATTCGAATTAGTCGACATTTGTAGATATCACGCTTTATATACAGGTATGGTTCCAAAACGCACGCGCAAAATGGCGGCGGAATATGATGAGGCAAGAGGGTAGCGGAGCGAACAGTAACGTTGGCTGTCCTGGTACGCCGGTGTCATCGAGTACAGCAGGTTCGCCAAACGTCGCACCAACCGTTAGCATCCTAGGCGACAGTAACAGTATGCCCTCGACCTCGATGGAGGAATTGCACGCCCTTCATCATTTGCATTCTGGTGTTTCCTCTCAGGTCTCTTTTTCCGATCTCTACTGACGACGGCTTGAGATGGAGGAAGACGGTTATAGTACCCTTTCCAGCCATCTTGGATGAGAAAACGCCAAGGAAGATACGGACTTCTCTTTTTTCTTATTACGAGATGACATTCTCGTCAAATTTGTGAGGGTTCGTGAGAATAACGGCGTAGGAACGTCGATGAAATCCTTGCTTTATTGTCATTCGATGAATTCGAATATAAATTCTAAATATTCAAAGGGAAATAAAAATCAATGACGAATTTGATTCCTGAGAAAAAGAGATCAAGTGAGAGAGAGAGAGAGAGAGAGAGAGAGAGAGAGAGAGAGAGAGAGAGAGAGAGAGAAAGAGAGAGAAGTTTAATCGTCGACTTGGAAAATCGTCTAAAAGAAGAGAAGAGAGATTAACTTTAAAAGATAAGTGATAATAACCATAGTTCCATGCACATTCAAATAACCAAAGGGTTTCTATAAACGATAGTCCACCCTCCCCCCCACCTCTCTCGAGGAGAATGTAATAACATAGCTGTACGAGAGAAAACATCATTAGAAAGCGATCAACCGACCATCGATGAATACTCTCGAATAGGATTTCGATTTTATTATATTAATTATTGTCTATATTATATCACGAGAGTGTTCTCCGAATGAGATAATAAATTTTAATTAATCATCCTTAATCGATACGATAGTCGATTATCTACAATTTGTAAATAAGTTATTCGCTTACGTATACCGATCGATAAAAAAAGAGATAAGAATTTTTTCTTTCCAATTTTCCTCCATCTTCCTTCTCTTCTTTCTTCTTTTTCTTTAATTTTTCTTTGTTTTTCTTTTCTTTTTCTTTTCTTTTTCTTTTTTCTTTTTTCTTTTTTTTTTTTTCTTCTTTTTGCCCTCTCTTTTCCCTCGTTACGAGCACTGTTCGAGAGAATCGTCGTGAACGTATGTTAGGTACAATCGGACGAACGTGATAGTTGAAAAGCGAAAATCGATAAGAGAGAAGACAGAGAAAAAGATAAAAAGAAAGAAGAGAAGAGAGAGAGAGAGAGAAACAAAAGTAAATGCGACGAAGACGAGACTAACGAGATCGAAAAAGAAAAGAAAAATGAAAAAAGAGATAGAAAGAAAGAAATAAAAGAATCTTTTGATAAATAACGGACGACCCGTTAACTTAGAAAAGAAAAGTCTTAACAGCGTTCCTCTCCTCGTGCCAAAGTGTAGCTTCTAACAATAAGATTAGAAAGATTTCCACGAGCCGTTCGAATTCAAGAGATAACGCGCGATATATTTTTTCAAGAAAGTCATCGGCAATAAACCCGTCAGACATTTCCCGATCGTCGATCGTTCTATACTTCCGACGTTTCAGATCGCGTTTGGAAGAAGCGAGAAAATAAAAAAAGAAGACGAAAACGAAGAAGAAGAAGGAGAAGAAGAAGAAGTATCAGTAGAAGAGAAATTTCTCGATCTTATCTTGCATAAATCGAAGACTCGATTTATCGATTTAACGATGTACTATATCGATCGACGTTTCGAGGAAGCGTCCACATTCCAGGTCTTTCTTTGAATCCGAACTTATTACGGCTCTGACCA
>NC_062197.1:4873509-4886009 GCF_912470025.1 Vespa velutina | reverse complement strand
AGAAAAGAGGAGAGGCCGTGCTGCATGACCGATTGAATTTTACGTTAATTAGCTAAGCGTCGTTAAATCGCACGCGAGGGCGTCCAACTGTCCCGGATAACGAAGGACTTTTGGATCTAATGAGAAACACGACGGATAAAACGACGTCGTCGATAGAATAGAAATCTAAAGACTGAGCTAAAATATTAGTTAGGTATTATAGTTATATACGGTGGAAAAAAAAAAAAAAAGGTTCGTCTCGTATCTATTTTCATTCATGTCTATAAGTAAATAAAATACGTGTGTACGTATGTACGCGTGTACGTTAGTTTAAGCATAAAATACTACGCGTGCTTACATGTGTACACTTTTTTCTTTGGTTTTTTTTTCTTTTTTTTTTTTTTTTTTTTTTCATCTTTCTCGTTTCAGCTATCTTTGTCAGATTTACGGTTCTCTTTATGTTCTTCGTTCTCGTTAAATGATTTGCCCTTCGATATCGATTCGAACTTTTTCTCTTAGCGATAATAATTAACGGGAATACCGGATCTCTCTCTTTCTTTCTTTTTCTTTCTCTTTCTCTCTCTCTCTCTCTCTCTCTCTCTCTCTCTCGTTCTTTGTTTCTTTCTAAAGGAATAACTCTCCTTGGAACGACACCGAACGTAGTTGTCCCCTTTTTGTTATAAACTTTTTGCGCCAATAAACGGATTATTGACACGAACGGGAATTCTTCGAAAGATCACGAAGGAAGGAGGACCGTTATCTGTTTACGGTTTCGTTCTTACGAAAATCTGGATTCCTTCGTATTTCATTAAGATCGGGCCTCTCGCGAAATCATCAACTGGCAACGTTATCCAATTTGAAAGGTCCCTAACCGATTAAGACAGGTAGCGATTCACAAAATGGGGGTGGAACTGGACGAATAAAAGCGAACAAAAATAGAATTATAGAAATTTAAAAAAAGAAATTAAAAGAAGAGAAAAGAAAAAGAAAAATGAAGAAGGACGTGAAAGATTTTTCAGCGAGTGGGAACGGTGTCGAGGCGAGTTCAAGATTAAAAAAGTGGATCAATTTTCGGTAATTTGTACGCGATGGAGTGCTCGCTCGCGCACGTATGGCGTTCGTAGTTCGAGATCAGCCATCTCTTTCCACGCTCTCTTTCTCTCTTTGCGCGCGTCTATAAGGAAGAGAAAGAGAGAGAGAGAGAGAGAGAGAGAGAGAGAAAAGAAAAGAAGGACGATAGTTGAAGGGTGCCGGTCGGTGGTGGGTCGTCGTAGAAGGCTATTTTCGAGGGAAGAGGAAGAAGGACTCCTCCTCCTCCTCCTCCTCCTCCTCCTCCTCCTCCTCCTCCTCCTCCTCATCTTTCTCCTCTTTCTCCACCAAGCTTCGGTCGATAGTCTTTTGTTCTGTCAAACGTCGTGGAACGTGGACCGCGCCCGACTCCTTTTGAAAGAGTGAGAGAAAGACAGAAACAGAGAAAGAGAGAGAGAGAGAGAGAGAGACGTACATATACTCAAATAAAAGAGGGCGAAAGAGAGAACACGATAGAGAGTCGTTCTTCTACCTTTATAGTTCTTCGTATCTCTCTCTCTCTCTCTCTCTCTTTCTCTCTCTCTTTTCAACGCGACGCGACGTACGATTTCGTTCGTTTTCTCTTCGCTACGACGACGACGACGACGACGACGACGACGACGACGACGACAACGACGACGACGACGACGGCGACGACGAGGAAGAAATAGAGAAGGAGAAGAACGAAGAAGACAACGACGGCTACGACGACGACGACGACGACGACGACGACGACGACTACGACGAGGTGGACTGAGAGAAGCTTCGAAGAGTTTTTATTGGGGCGGCTGCTCTTGCAGGCCAAGCTCCAGAGATCGTCTTTTACCAACTGGATACGCACGCACCTTGTCGCGATTCTATATGTATATATGTATGTGTATATACATGTATGTATGTACCTACGTGTATACAAGTATGCACGTCCGCACTTAAGAAAGAAAGAAAGAGAGAAAGATAGTGAAGAAGAAGAAGAGAGAGAGAGAGAGAGAGAGGGAATAAGAACAAGAAGGGCAGCAATGAGCCAGCTGCTACCGGCGCACTTCTCTCCACCGCCATTGCGCGGATGGACGCGCAACGCTTCCGCCGATATACCGAGCAAAGGGCCACCTCTTTCTCTTTCTCTCTCTTTCTCTCTTTTTCTCCCTTCTCCTGGTCGCCCTTGACGCGCGAGATAAGACTCCTCGTTCGATTCGATTGCGCTCTTTGCCCCAGCGGAAGCTGCCGGACACGGCCTCGCCACGACGGCAGATGGCTGCCGGAGAGGGTGACAGAGGCACGCGTTATTCGTGTATATTCGAAGGCAAGAAAACCTACACCATACACTTTTTCTACTGAACTCCGAACCGAACGGTGGACCTACCACCGGTTTCGAGTTAACTATAATATGATATTTACTCTTTTAATTTGCGTCAGTGTTCGAATGTTATTACGCTTGTTTTCGCGATTCAAAGATTAAGATTGCATAATAATAATAATTTATTGTTAATTATACGCGTAACTTTCGTTTTTATCGGTGCTAATGGTTTAGCACATAATATATCATTTTTTCTTTCTTTTTTTTTCTTTTTTTTTTTTTTTTTTTTTTTTTTTTTTTTTCTTAATGGTAATTAATTATTTATCCAAGTAATAATTATATAATAATATTATTCAACAACGATAGCCTCCATCTTGTATATTTGTCTTCCGTAGCATCGAGAGGTCTATTCGTTTTGTCCCTTTTTTTCTTATTTTATACCTTCTCTTCCCTTCCCTTTTCTTCCCTTTCAGCTTTTGTCGTCGTTGTCGTTCGGTAAGATAAAAAAAAAAAAAAAAAAAAAGAAAAAAAAAGGAAAAAGAAAAAAAAAAGAAAAAACGAACGACTGGCTCGAGGATTCGTCCATTTTATCGAGCGTCTTGAAATGGCCGGAATTTCAAAGACGTGGAAGGACTGCCTTTGCCTTTCTACTTTGATCGATCGATCCTCTATACTTTTCTATTCATGAATCTTTTATAACCTTCAATGAATTTTCATAAGGAATACTTATCGATTATTCTTTATACGCAAAAGAAAAGAAAAGAGAAAGAAGAAGAAGAAGAAGAAGAAAAAAAGGAGGGAAAGACGGCAAAGGCATCCGTTGGCTTTCGCGACTTTCACTAGAAGATAAAAAATATTGAAAAGATCGACAACATCTGCTGTGAATGGAGGCGCTAAGATCGGGCCGTGCTGTCACCGGTAGTGTCTCCTTTAGGAAACTAAGATGGCGTCCCTTGAGAGACGTTTCGCAAAACGATGATGTCGGTCATGGTAAAAACGATATAAAAACGAGAAAGCGAAGGATGGATAGGTAGTAGGTAGGTATACAAGAGAAGTACCTATAGTTTTATTCGAAGGGGCTCGATTGATCCGTCGGAAATTGAAAGGACATAGGGAGGAGGCTCGGTATCCATGGAATTTGGGTTACGCTTCTCCGCAACGAGTTCGACCCGTTTTCTAAGGAGTTACGAGGAGGAGAAGAGCTCTGACACCCGGTATAAAACGGCCACGTACGACACATCCCCATGAACATCCTCTTTTCTCCCCTTTTCATGGCTAGTCTCGATACCAGTCCGCGAGTTTATGATAATGATAGCGATGAGAGTATCTACTACGTATGTTAGTAACCGTTTGCGGTTACCTTCGATGTCTCGACATTGCGATAGGGTTCTTTCGAAGAAAAGGGAAAAGAGGTAAGAGTATAGAGGTAAAGGTAGTAGTACGCGGTTGGTACTCCTCGCTTGTATTCCTCGGTACGAGAAGAGGGTCGACGGGATGGCCGGAGCAGATGCTGTTGCATATGGAGAACAGAAAAGGAAGGAAAGATGGCCGCGGGTATCTCGGCATTGTCTACCACGGACTCCGTTGTAAATAATGTCTCTCCATGGCGGCGAAGCAGAAGGTTGGAGAGTTGGCAAACTGTACGGTCTGGTTGGCCCTTACCTCTCTTTCTCTTATCCACTCTTTCTCTCTTTTTCTACTTTTTCGCTCTCCCGATTTCCATCTCTTTTTCTCTCTTTCCAGAACCTGTCGCGCATAAACTGATTCGGTCCCGATGTCCCCTCGCACGGAACTCCCATTGGCTATCACAGTCACGCCGCTCGCTTTGTTTCCTTTGTCCCCACGAATTCACCCTTCGCCATCCTCGACCGTCTCCTCTTCTTTCCTCCTCCTTGTTCTCTCTACCTCCTCCTCCTCCTCCTCCTCCTTCTCCTCCTCCTCCTCCTCCTCCTCCTCTTTCTCCTCTTTCTCCACCCGTCGAATATTTCGCAATAGTTGCGTGGCATCGAGGGGACGGTTTGTGGGGAGCGTAAATCCTAACATGGAACCGCGATAATCGGACACAGAGACAGAGACCGAGAGAGAGAGAGAGAGAGAGAGAGAGAGAGAGAGACAAAAGAGAGAAGAGAAACTCGTCGGTGAGTTATCGATAGGATTGCCACAAGTTGGCGATATATATCGAACTTTCCGATTCTCTCCCTTTTTAACGAGTCACTTGCCGATCGACTTTCATTCGCGAACGTACCGCAGAACAAATTTTTCAATGCAATCACATCAAGTCCGAGCATCGACCTGAATCGAATGAGATTTCACCGAAACTCGTGAGTTTTTGAGCAGCTTTGCAAAAAATGAAACAACTTCGATTCATTGCATTGCATCGCATCGCATTGCATCGCATCGTATCGTATCGCATCAAATGCAATTTTATTTAACAGAAGTATTTACGAGTATGAATCCCGATATCTCCAAGGGATTCAACGAAAGAGGAGAACTTTTTGGGGGTATCCACCCTGTGTACATACGAGAGTTTCCTATCTTCTAACCATAGGTACGTCGATAGGGGACGGTAGTGGAGAGGATGAGAAAAAAGAGGAAAAGGAGGAGATGGAGGTGCAGTGCGAGTTCACGTTTCGCGGTCTTTTTTCTCGGATTATCCGAGCTGCGCATCGCTTATTCGTGTATCGACCTTTTTCGTCTTTTTGGCCCTTTTCTCACTGGGGGCGTAGGGAGGATTCTTTGTTTGCGACGGTTTCTCTCCAGGAAGAGAGAGTGCAGAGAGAAAGAGAGAGAGAGAGAGAGAGAGAGAGAGATACAGATAGAAAGAGAGAGAGAGAGAGAGAGAGAGAGAGAGAGAGAGAGACAGATAGAAAGAAAGAGAGAGAGAGAGAGAGAGAGAGAGAGTTAAGGGAGAGGATAGTAGCCATTGTGGCACGATCCGGACAAAGGTCGCTATAGCGACGGGAATTCAAAGGACCTAAAGAATGGCGGCCGATGCAAATTGAATTTCTTTTCTTTTACCCTCTCTCGCGACATTATTCTCTCTCATTCTCATTCTCTCTCTCTCTTTCTCTCTCTCTCTTACATATTCTTACGCTTTCTCTCTCTCTCTCTCTCTTTCTCTCTCTCTCTTACATATTCTTACGCTTTCTCTCTCTCTCTCTCTCTCTCTCTTCTTTTGCGGCAGCTTTCACATAATGTCTACGGAAAAGCGTCAAAGTGGACGTACGCGAAGAAGAAAGTCAACTTTTTCATCCTCTATATAATTGCCCTTTGTAAAAGGGAAGAGAAAAAGAGAATTTGGCAGGGTAAAGACTTTGCTCGGACGATCGTACCAAACGGATCTAAGAGGATGGAAAAGAAGAAGAATGTATGGCGATTCTCCCGAGAGAAGCCTTTCTTTCGACTTCCAGAAAGTACAGAGAGAAAGAGAGAGAGAGAGAGAGAGAGAGAGAGAGAGAAGGAAAAAAGAAAAAGAGAGAGAGAGAAAGAGATAGAGAGAAAGGGGGAAGGGACGACCGGCCTTCCTATCGCGAAATCCGGAATGTCCTGGAAGAAATTTCGTCAATTGGAATCTCCTCGTAGGAGGCACCATTTACCTCCAAGTTAATTCGCTATCGCGCCTGTCGAACGCTCCCTGACAGCGCCCGAGAGATTTACTTCCGATCGGTTGATAAGCCGGCAGTGACCGTGTCCCCCGTGTCTACAGGGTGTTTTTCAAGCAACGCCGCGTTCAACTACGTAGCTCCTCCTCTCACACGCGTCCAAGAACGAGAGAGAGAGAGAGAGAAAGAGAGAGAGAGAGAGAGAGAGAGAGAGAGCGAGAAAGAGAGATAAAGATAGAGAGAAAGGATGAGTATAGCAAAAGGCAAGCGTGTCTGCTATCGCGAAATAGCGATATAAGTTTTTCTCTTTTTCCCATGAAACTACTTTTCATAGTTCTTAAGATAAATTACATTTCTCGTGTAAGGATACGAATAGACGATTTTAAAATTGTCGTCTATCGTCCCGTCGAGCAAAGTCATTTCTTATTTTCCTTCTTATTCTTCTTATTCTTCTTCTTCTTCTTCTTCTTTTTTTTTTGCTTCTTACTCTTATTTTTCCTTTTATTTTTTTCTTCGTTTACTTATTGCGTCTACCTTTCAGGGTACAGTCACGAGTAGCCACGAGGTTCATCGCTAATTTCATCCCGCCTTTGGCCCTTTTCCCTTTCCTTTGCGATGTTTAGAAAGGAACAGTGAGTAAGAGGGGAGGAGAGAACAAAAAAGAGAAAAGAGAGGAAAAAAAAAGAGAAAAAAAGAAAAAGAAAAAATATAAAAAGAAAAAGAAAGGGGGAGATTCGCTCTTGGCTGCCGGTTTTAGATCGAGCTTCGTCGTCTCGGTCCCCAGGTTTTGGGTCCTCTTAACGTGCTATAACTCAATCGGACGATGAGCTACGAGCCACGCCCAAAACACGCCTTTTCCTATAACTTTTGGACTTTCCTCAGAGGATGCCGAAAAAGGTATATGAATCTTTTCGAGAGTCGGTTTTACGAAAAATCGAGGGAAAGACATAGAATATGAAAGTTACGAGACTCGATAGATAGTACACGTTCGTATTTTCTTTTTATTTTTTCTTTTTCTTTTTCTTATTTTTTTTTCTTCTTCTTCTTCTTCTTCTTCTTCTTTCTTGAGGAAAAATAAACGATAAACGATCATATATATTCTCTAACTTTGTAGGACGCTTTCGAAGGAGTCCACCTGTACAATGTCGTTTCTCTATCGAGAGAAACGATGAATAAGTGAGAAAGAGAGAGAGAGAGAGAGAGAGAGAGAGAGAGAGAGAGAGAGGCTCTCGAGAGAGGCTGCTCGTCCGTCAGGAACGAAAAACAAATCCAATTTAAATTCCGCGCCACGAGCTTCGTACTTATCCGGAATAAGATGGACTGAACGTCGTCATTCCTTTCTACACGAACGATACAAGTTCGATTTATGCGAGAAAACTGTTTAAGGATTGACCTTAGGAGAATTAAAACCAAAGACGAAGGGAAAACCGAAAACGATGTTTCGATAGACAACAGAGAATACAACTCCGGCTTTACTCTTTCAAACTCTCATAAATCACAGTACAATTTTCTTTCTTTATCGTCATCTCTCTCTCTCTCTCTCTCTCTCTCTCTCTCTCACTCTCTCACTCTCTCTCTCTCCAAAACAATAGTATAGAACAAATCTACTCTAACAATAAGAATATTATAGTACTTGAACCTTCGTATTAGTTATATATCGTTCAGTTGTCTCTCTCTTTCTCTTTCTCTCTCACTAAGCTTTCTTCTTTCTCAACAATATCCATTCACTATAGACTTCGTTACGGCTTTACGATTGTGTTAATTTCGAACATTCGAAAAAAATGTCACGTCATTCCTGAACGTAGGTACTTTATGATGGAGATATTTCAAGTTAGTCATAACTTACATACGTCACTTCGTATGGACGGAGGCACTCGAGCGTTGCGCGTTAGTACGTAGAACGGGATACGAGTCTCCATGAATCATAGGCAACGTCCTCGACGATGAACTTAGTTCGAACGTATATTTTGTTTGTTTATACGAGAACGCCTATATAACTTCTTTCGTTGTTATTCGAGGAAACTAAAATACAAATGAAATTGTATATGTATTTATATTACGTGCTACGTAAATATATAGTATCTACATATTTTTTTTTTTTTTTTTTATATAAATTATTTATTACCAATAAGTAAGTAACGTCGATTAACTATTTCGATCTATTGCCATTTTTCTTTTTTTCTTTTTTTCTTTTTTTTTTTTTTTTTTTTTTTTTTTTTCTTTTTTCCTTCCTTTATCACATACCAATAAAATAATCAAATTGACGTGCGTTTAAGACAAAAGAAATAAATGGATCGTCGTAGAATTTTTATCCGAGAGTAACTAGATATCTCGACAAAGTATTACGATAGATAACGAAATACGAGAGAAATCGATTGTGAGCCATAAAGCCGAGTAGGGTCTCACCTTCTCTTCCACCCACCCAACGTCGAGTATCGAAGTCTCTTTTTTTTTTTCTTTCTCTTCTTCTTCTTCTTCTTCTTCTTCTCCGTCTTCTTCTTCTTCTTCTTTCTCCCGTATCGTAAGCTTTCGCGAAAGGGTCAGGGAGTTTACTTCGATGCCGCATCGTGATATATACCCGTCGGTCGGTGTAGCCGCGATGCGAAAGAGAGAAGGAGGATGTGAGAAAAAGGAGGAAGAGAGAGGAACGAGTATTGGACTGCTAGAAAGAGAGAGAAAGAGAGAGTAAGAGAGAGAGAGAGAGAGAGAGAGAGAGAGAGAGAGAAAGAAAGAATGAGAGAAAAAAGAAAGAAAGAAAGAGAAAGAAAGACAGAGAGAGAGAGAGAGAGAGAGAGAGAGAGAGAGAATGAGCGAGAGGGGCAAAAAGGGCGCAGTCCAGGCTCGCACGGGCGTAGGTTTGTTTTAACAAGGCATTTAAAGCGTACTCGGTAAACATTCGAGGAGAAATATTGGTTGTTTATGGCGCGGTGATTTATCACCTCGCGCGCGCGCGAGCGCGAGTGCATACACGCACACCATCGAGGATGAAGAAAGAGGAGAAGAAGAAGAAGAAGAAGAAGAAGAAGAAGAAGAAGAAGAAGAAGAAGAAGATGATGATGAAAAAGAATAAAAAGAGGGAATGAGACGAGTTGAAAATAAGTTCGGCTGTGGTTTGTTTCGGTGTGAGAGGGGAAGAAGAGTCACGGGGTCCTGCCCTTAGGGACCCTTTCAACGCGCCACGTTTTAGCGCCGCTTAGAAGGAAGAAAAGCGAAGTCCCGGACCCACCTTCTCATCCTCATCCTCATCCTCATCCTCTTCTTATTTTTCTTCTTCTTCTTCTTCTTCTTCTCTATATCGCTTCTTCCTTTTTTATTCAGGATATACCATCACCACCGCCAGGCACCACCCTCTCCTCTTACCTTCTTTCATTCTCGTCGAAACGTCGCGAATAAATTTAACCGGCGCGATAATGAAATCGCTTTATTATTTAAACGGTTCGACGAAGACACGAGCAAGTTCGTCGTCAGTTTCTTTTGCGATATTCGAACTATCATAAATCAATTTTCTCTCCTCTATCCATTATTTTATTTATCGATCTTTAAGAAGAAAGAAAAAGAGAGAGAGAGAGAGAGAGAGAGAGAGAAGTGAGAGAAGAGAGAAGAGAGAAAGAGAAAGAGAGAGAGAGAGAGAGAGAGGGAGAGAGAGAAGAGATCTACAACGGAGAAATTTTCATCGAGAATGTTTTCTCCTGTTTTTTTTTTTGTTCTTTTATTTTCTTTTTTCTTTATATTTTTTTTTTTTTATCATTTTTACTTTTAATTTTTTTTTCCACTATTTTTTTTTTGTTCCTCTTATTTTTTGGATGATCGAAAGAAGCACTCACGCGTGAAGGGAACTAATATATTCAGGAACGCGAGCTTTAAATGTATTTGCATAAAATATCTTTGAAGATAATGAAGTCGAACAACAGAGAGAGAGAGAGAGAGAGAGAGAGAGAGAGAGAGAGAGAGAGAGAGAGAGAGAGAGAAAGATAGATAGAGAGAGAAAGAGAGAGAGAGGGAGGGAGGGAGAAGCGTGTATTTATATGTCAGTTGATCAGGTTCCAACGATCTATTGCCTTTCCACCACTGATTGGTTCTTTACCATTGAATCGCGAGAAGCAGGTTCGGAATCGAAACTTTGTGCGTTTTAAGTGTTACCAAATTACCGTTTAACTTATCTCGAAAATAATTGGATTCGTTAATAAGTAAGAAATAAAACGATGGGATCTGGATATAATCGGCACGTTTCGTACGACTTTTAGGACATTATTTCTTTCTCTCTCTCTCTCTCTCTCTCTCTCTTTTTTTTTCTTCTTCTTTCGTTTCACATACAACGATCGCGTTATCAATTTCGTAAGATTATATCATATATTTTCTTTTCGATAAAAATATATTATATCGAGAAAAGGGAGAGCTATAAAATACGAATAAGAAAGATGAAACACGAAGATTCAGAATATTCGAGATTCTTTTTTCCTAACTCGCGAAATGAGGAAAGAGAGGAAGTCGTTCTTACGATACCCTCATTAGTCGAAAAATCTTTCGGAGGATTCTTCATTCACGAATGAAGAACTTACGTCGATTGGAGCGAGCCGGTGAAATATCACCTTAGAATTTCTCTCTTTGCGAGGCTTCCGCGAAAAGGACGGAGAAAGAAAAATATGTTCAGAGAGAGAAAGAGAGAGAGAGAGAAAGAGAAGTTCTCTGAACGGACCGAAAAAATTCAAGAAGCTATTAAAACGAATCTCTCATGGCGGCGCTACCGTGGAAGATGTAATCTTTGCCTCCGCTTGGCTACCGTAGCTCGACCCTTTTCTCTTTCTCTCTATCTGTCTATATATCTATATCTTTCTTCGGTGGCCCGGACTGAAGGCGATGACGGACCGTGAATAGACTTTGGCGGAGTGAAATTCGCCGTAGGAGGTCCGTCGGCGAATCCCTTTTTAGTACGTTATTTTTAAATAGATTGGACAATGCCGTTATCGTAGAGGGAGAGTCAAGACTTTTGTTGGAATGTTTGGAATCGGATGACTCGTTAGGACCTTAGGTAGAATTGCTCTGAGGGAACGTACGAAAGATGTTTTAGAAATGAGGCGAACTCTTTTACCACGGCTATTCTTAATCTTCATTAGTTCCTTTAGGATTTGCATACCAGTGGCTCGTTCCTTTATCTGATCGTAGCTCGCGACAACGGTTTGAAGGACTGTGAGCTTTGTCGATGTCCTACCTATTATATCTTCGATCCCTTATACCGATTTCGAGTCTGTCAAAAATGCCCGTTTTTTTTTTTTTCTTTTTTTTTTTTTAACTTTGGCCATGCTTGTTCTATTATATATATGTATAATCTGTAGAATTTTCTTCTTTTTTTTTTTTCTAAATTATTAACCAACTATCTATTAAATACATTTAACATATATTTAACAAATATCTATTATTAAACAATAAATTTACTTCCATTATATATATATATATATATATATATATATATATATATATTATATGTATTCATTCAATATCAAATAATAATAACAATATTTAATTGCATGTCTCAATCTATTCTCAATTTCTCTATGACAATTATTTAAAAATAATATATCAACGTTTAACGAGTTTTGATAAAATCATTGGTAAGGTAGAGTTCATTGAACCGAACTATAAGTTATTGTTTTAAGAACGACGATGGTAGCGGTGCGAGTTCGGCGTTCCCTCGGTGAAAGTTCTGCATATACACGGTCCCCGGTTATTAGGCCCACCCAATCAGCGCTTAATCGTGACCTAACCTCGAGCGCGCGCTTCGGAGCAAGGTAGATACATAGAGGTAGAGAGCAAGAACGAAAGAGAACGAAAGAGAACGGAAGAGAAAGAAAAAGAAAAAGAAAGAGAAAGAAAAAGAGATAGAGATAGAGAGAGATGGAGAGAAAGAGAGAGAGAGAGAGAGAGAGAGAGAAAGAGAGAGAGAGAGAGAAAGAGGAAAGAGGGTCTCGGGAAGGTCAAGCTTAGCCCTGAGACTTAGCGGCGAGCACGGCGAGGCCGAGCTTATCGCGCTCTCCCTTCGTCCGGGTGGCCTACTCGGCCTTAATTGCGGGCCCGTATCACGATCCAATATGGCCGCCCACTGCGAGTATTAGACCCTATGGCGCGGCGGACGTCGACGGCCGCTTTATGGAAGAAATACAGCATGCTACCACTATCATGCATCGCCCTTCATATTCGTCCAAGGACACGACAAGCGATGCGAGCAACACCTGCCACCCTGACACTATGAAATACCAAAGAGATTTCTTATTTTATTGTAATGTAGAATTGTTCGAAGTATTTTTTTTGTCCTTTTTCTTTTTTTTTTTTTTTTTGTAAATACACGTGTAAAACATGTATAGAGGTAATTCATGTATTATTTTATATTTCTTCAATTGCTATCGTCGAATTTTTCGTTATTGATGTTCTTTGAATCTCTCTTCCTCTCCCCCCTCCTCTTTCTCTGTATATATATATATATATATATATATATATATATATTTCTTTCTTTTGCTTTCTTTGACAAGGACGCCTCGCGAAAAGTCGATTGAGACTCGAGT
>NC_062197.1:4853509-4868509 GCF_912470025.1 Vespa velutina | reverse complement strand
CGAACGTTTACTATATAAAATTATTGCGAGCAACGATATCGTTGTCTCATATACGGTCGACGGTCGACGGCCGACAGGGAGCAAAGTAAAAGAAAGCAACTGGCGCGGGTTCGATTATTACGTCTTAATTTAGAATATCCCACGTCGAAAAGGTAAAGACAGGTTTTTTGATTCGGAGTGAAAATGTTTCGCGAGGAGTAAGGAGATGTTGAACGATAAGATGATATATAATAATGATAATAATAATAATAGCAATACTAATAATAATAATAATAATAATAATAATAATAATAATAATAATAATAATAATAATAATAAATGTTAACAAGCTATAAGACTCTTATCACTGACCTACGTTTTGCGTTAATATTTTTCTTTCTTTATGTAATATTTTTCTTGAACGTATGTAACGTTTCGAATCGAAGAAAGAAGGGAATACGTACGAAGACAAAAGATAAAAAAGAAAGAAATAAAGAGAGATAGAGAGAGAGAGAGAGAGAGAGAGAGAGAGAACGATAGATAGATAGAAAGAGAGAAAGAGAGAGAGAGAGAGAGAAAAAGAAAATCTCAGAGCTCCGTTAGCTGGTCCGCTCGCGTCCGGCTAACAAGTCGACCCTGTGGCCCCTCGAGGGTGGTCGGCCCCGGGAGGTCTCCCGATCACGTGTCCGGTATCGGCTACTCGGACACGCCCGCGGTTCGTCATCCCATCATCTCTTCGTTCGAGCCTTCGGACACGAGCGCGAGTTCGTTCGTTCAGAGAGAAAGAGTGAAAGAAAGAGAGAGAAAAAGAGAGAGAGAGAGAGAGAGAGAGAGAGAGAGAGAGCATTCTTGTCGCTCGTTCGCTTGCTCGTTCGTTCGCTTATTCGCTTACTCGCACACTCGCGAGACTCTGGCAAAGAGAGAAGAGGAGAGTATGTACTATCCGAACAGAGGATCCTACGAGATAGGATAATGTTCCGTTCTTTCGAAGGATGGATCGAGCCACGGCATGCCCTTCAGCCACCCATGAAGAGAACGATAGTGTGAGAGAGAAAGAGAGAGAATGAAAGAATGAGAGAGAGAGAGAGAGAGAGAGAGAGAGAGAGGACGCGTTCACTCTCTGAGCTTCGTGCTGGTGTCTTCGGAAGTCCTCTCGAGTTCCTATCTGATGCGCGAATTGACTCTGTTGCCTACGAGTACCTTCTATTCCTTTTCTTCCTTGTTGGTAGTGATCATTCGAAGTTTATTCTACTTTATTCCTCGTACCTTTTCGATCAGTACTAGATACGGATTGTACCGATTACCACTCAAACGAATTCTCCTATCGAATTAATACACAAACGGGACCGATCAAACGTTAGAATGAAATAGATATATCATATAATATGTATGTATGTATGTATGTATGTATGTATGTATGTAAATAGATGTATAGATTTTCGTATCATCATATCGTTTGCTACTATGTTGATAGTCAATATCAATTATACATATATATATATAATTGATTATATACATACGTAAGTAGCGTGTTAGGTCAAAGTAATTGAAAGCCTTATGAATTGATATTTACAAGTATTATAATTAATACGTGAATCCTTAATGATGATAGGTCTTTAAAGATCTTATAGAGAGTTAGAAGAAGAAGAAGAAGAAGAAGAAGAAGAATAGATAGAATAGATAAAATCATCGTTAATATCGATGACGATTTTTACGTTTCTCTTTCGATTAACCTTGATAATCCATAAGACTTCATGGTTTCCAATGAAAATTTCGATTCTATTAATAAAGTCATCTATCTATAATTGTATTCTTATAACAAACGAAAAAGAAACAAAAAAACAAAAAAAAAAATAGTCTCAGAAGAGATAACGCGTCAATATGAAGATTATATATAGCAGAGAATATTTACGAGTCAATTAAGAGAACTAAGATTGAACTCTTGGAAAGGTTGTTGAAAGGATCGTTCGGCGTCTCCCACAATATCCCGATCGACCTTAGATTTATTCTGTTATTCTCTAAAAGAAGGGGAGAGAGAGAGAGAGAGAGAGAGAGAGAGAGAGAGAGAGAGAAAATGATGACGTTTCCCACGTGATTCGTCTAAACGAAAGAGAACTGCTGCTGTGTTCCTCCTCCTCCTCTTCCTCCTCATTCTCTCTCTCTCTCTCTCTCTCTCTCTCTCTCTCTCTCTTTCTTTTTCTCTTAAAGCCTTCCACGAATCGCGAGTACTCTCATTGTTTCGAAGTACAATAATACCTCGATGTACGATTTCGAATGATGCCAAGGGACAAGTGTGTGAAAAAGCTCGAAAAGAAGAGAGGACTTTCGATAAATGGGGGGTTAGAAAAAGAAAAAGAAAGAGAAAAAGAGAGAGAGAGAGAGAGAGAGAGAGAGAGAGGGAGAAAGAGAGGGTGGACGACGACTAAAAATCGGTCCATGGATACGTACAAAGCCACGCGCAAAACACACAAACAGGCGTATTGCAATAATGGATGCCCGTTTGGAGTGCGTGTTGTACAAATACGATATCGGCTTGAGGGGGACGCCGGTGGCACGCCGCGGCCACGTGACCCCTTCAAAGGACTCGCGAACATAACGAACACCCCCAACGGTGCGTGTAAGCCCCCCCATAGAGAAGCCACGCGTTTCGTCCTCGTGTCTTCCACCAGTTAGCGGGGTAACTTACAAACCCACCGCTAATGCGACCAGGAATATGTTTTTTCTTTGTTTTTTTTTTATTTATTTTTTTTTTTTTTTTTGTTTGTTTCTTTCTTTCTTCTCTTCCTTTTACTATACTTTCTCGTTTCGGTTCTCTATCGAAAAACCCTTCAAAAGTTTGTACCTCTCTTCTTTTTTTATTACCTTTTTGTTTTTTTTTTTTTTTTTGGTTTTTTTTTTCACGTAATCATTAACATTATCTTCTTCATAAAATAGGATGAAAAATTCTTGAATCGTTGCTTTTCATGTTTTCTTTCGTGAAGCCCTCGTCAGAGAAGAAGACATTTATTTAATTAATATCTATGAAATGTATTGATTATCGATAACAATTTTGCTAACTCTATCAATTGATATTGAACACAGCTTCATCCGTAATATGAAATTACTTAGAAACTCGTCTATTAGAAAATCGTAGACAAATCGATGAGAGGATTATGTACTTCCAAAAGGGCTTCATGAAAGGGCCACGCTCGTAATGTCAAATGATGCCAATTTATTACCCATCGTGACACGTGTCGATCTAAACCTCGCGCTTATAATAGTCCCTGAATCGCGTGAACACCCTCCATAGTTCTCGTAGCTATTTCATACCTACAATAGAAATCGCCTGCAGTACACGACAAGGCACATAGTTGTAGTACCTCTTGCATATCGTATTTCGCGTCATTCGTCATTGATATAGTCCTGACTTTTCTCCCATTATCATGGAAATTTCTCTTTTGATAATGTCTCTTACAATACATCGGCGATAAATTTTGTCAAGTGAGTTTATATTGTTCTATTGTATTATTTTAAGAAAAAAAAAAAGAAAAAAAAAAAAGAAAAAGAAAGGAAAATATGATTCTAAGAAAAATATGTATCACCACGGATTATCGTGTATGTTTTACATTAATAATAATAAAATACTTGTGCTTCTAAAGTACTTCCTGTGCTTCTGCCTTCACCCCACATTGTGGAGAGACAAACAAGAGGGAGGTATATGTAAACATTACTTTGAGTGGGATCTCTTTGTATTCTTATAAATAAATAATCATGTAGATTGACGTGTGAAAAGCGCATATGTATTTGACAGCTAGACTTGTAAGTCGGTTGTCACCGAGTTAGAATGATAGAGATATTAACATTCGATTAACGATAATGATCGAAATATTTTATTATGAATTAAAATTAATTCTTGTATTCTTACATACACATTAATATTAATTATACTACACGATTATATATATATATATATATATATATATATATATATATATATATAAATTAGAAGTATCTAAGAATAAAATGATTCAATGATTTAAAGAGTGTCTGCCGAGTAATTATTCAATGATAGATGTCTCTAGGATTATAAGAATTAAACAATTTAAAGTCTCAAGGGTATAATTTATCAATTACTATATAAATAAGAAATTACTATATAAATTGCGTGACATAATTATATCGTTACAGTATCATCGTCCACGAGTGCACTGACACTATACACAAGCAATTAAAACAAGAACATGCATTCCAGTGCTGACCAAGCATACGTTTTATAACAGATTGAACGTATAGTGTATTGCTGTCAGAGTATAACATTTGATATTTTCTCGTGCGTCATGCAAATTGTTGGTTTCTTATTTAAATTAAATTAGAAAAATATAACCAAATTTGTGAATAAATAAGAAATTTTAACGATCAACTAAAGTCCCACCTGTGGTAGGATATATTAGTCATGCGATAAGGGATAATTATAGTCATGGAAATGAAAGTGTTGACTTTTTACACTATGGACTTAAGTCGTGATGGCACGTGTCACGGTCGGTGACGAAGTCACTCATGCTTCTTTACGAATTGTATCACTCGAGACTATGATATTCGACAGATTATACATACGAATCTCATTTTATTGCTGGACATAGAGTTAAATCAATTGATAATATTAAATTCTTGTTGTACCGATACGTTGTAAATAGCAGATACCTGTTTTACTGACATAGATTACAGTAGATCCCTGTTTCATCAGAACGTCGTTGATAGTAGATTTCTGTTTCACCAATATATTAGTAATTGTAGATCTTTTATTTTACCGACTAACAATAACAGTAGATTTCTGTCTTACCGTTAGTCGATAACAGTAGAAAATTATTTATAAACATGCATACTATTATTGGATAGCATATTAAAATTCTCATTATTGATTATATTTTACAGATCAGGATCTCAATATTACAAAAATAAATAAAATTCTTTAAAAAACAGATTTTACAGATATGAATAATGTCTAACTATAAAAGAAAGCAACAGTGCTAACTTTGATAGGGTTACTAATTATCTTTGTGATACTGCGTATTTTGGAAATAAAATAGATTCTTCCTTTATTGCAAAGTTAATGGACGAAATTCTTGTTTCTTCGAAATTTTAAGTTTTACTGGCTGTCGTTGAAGTGAATTTTTTCAGTTCTATGCGATGTTAAAGCAGATCCCTGTAATTCATCAGCAGGGAAAGTAGACTTTTCTTTTACTATAAGTTGCTAAGGAAAAATTTACCTCGCCAACTATCGTTAAAACAGGAATCCACTTTACCATAATATATATATATTACTGCTGTTTACCATATTATACATTTCAATTCTGAATATATTTTAGAGATTAATAACAAATATAAACTTCTAATGAAAATATTAGCTGATTAATTTCATGAATGCAATTTTTATTCAAATTTTCGTCATTAATAAATCTAAAAATTCTATATTATCGACATATCGATGTTAACTAATAATTATCAACTGCTGCAGTAATAAATTTCTTACCATTAGAAAAAACTTGTACGATCTAATTATTAGCAGAATTTTATAGCTGTTGATTTTTGTGGTTATTTATAACATTTACAATTTATATTTATAAACGTTATCATTATTACTTAGGAAAAGTTTTCATCTTTTACGGTATAATGTATACGTACATCAAAGAATTTTCTTTCAGAATGTGAAATCATTTGAAAATATCACACATTTCATCTAATCAAGTTAATTGATTTTGAACTGTTATTTCCCATTTAATGATTTAATTAGTAATAATTAATTAATTTGCTTTCAAACGGGAATTGTATTTTCTAAATATTCCGTTGAACTTTCAACTTTTCAATTTGCATTTATACACTACGTGAATGGGATTTACGTGTCATGAATGTAACTTTCCTGGTAATCGACCGACGGCGGATGTAATAAAGCATTTAAAAAGCGAAATTCTGTGTGTATGGAATTTTGTGTATCCCAGTTCGAGAAATTATTTGTAAAAATGTTTCTAGAACGATTGCTAAAGTTAAAATAGGACAATAATATAATGATTATAAAAATTTATTTGGGAATGAATTTTATCTAGACGAAAGACAAACGAAATTAAAATCAATAAATTTTCTTCAATTTGCTTCAAAGAAATTAACAAATGATTCTTATAACTGAAAACAATGAACCTTTCTAATAATCAAGCTGACTTTAACGAATTCGATTACGAAGTTTCTTAGATGTACTATCATTAGAATTTTTTCACATTCAGGAACTTGAACGATACTCGAGTTAATAGCCTAGTACTTCCTTGAAGAACGCGATTAAACTTCTCGACTTGTTAAATACTTTCTTCGAGTTAGCCTCGTGACACGAATTAAAGCTAATTTCTTGAGAATTATACGAGATGCACGTTCGAACGTTTCACAATTTAATGAGCTTTATGTCTTTCTTTATCCATTAAGATCGTTAATCAACTCTAGTTTCATAATGGTTTACGCCAACAATGAATTCGTACGTAAATTCATGATTGATTTTGATGAATAAGGTTTCATTAAAAAAAAAAAAAAAAAAAAAAAAAAAAAAAGTTTAAACGAAGAGATGACTTTCTTGAATTATTCCAAAAGTTTAATTCACATTGAAAAAATCTTGTAAAATAATTGTATTCTTTTAAGAATAGATTATGTATAAAAATATAACTTTTTTAAAAATTCCAAATAGTCTATAATTATTAAAACAATGAATAACGTGGACGATAAGCTAATATAATAATTTTTTAATAATTATATTGTCCGTAATATGATTCGGTTAAATTTAACGATTTTTAAGAAGCACATCACTTGTTATTTAGTTAAAAATCCTTGGTATATAGCAACAAAACTGTATATTATAATAAATTCTTCCCTATTTGATGATTAGTAGATCAATATAAAAATTAAAAGATTAATTCGTTTTCGCATTATCTATAAACTAGAACTTCCAAAATTATTTCTTTTGCGGTTTCTCCTTTAAGATTACTTCATACTTTATATTATTACAATTACTACTATTACTATTGTAATTATTACTATAATAACAATAATAATAATAATAATAATAATAATATAATAATAATATAATAATAAAATATAATGATAAGAAGAAGAGATTAGAGACGAAGAAATAAATGTATTATTATTAATATTTTTAGAAAAATTATTAAATATTTATATAAAATTAATATTTAATATGTAAATATTCAATAATTATTATTTCTTTTAGAAAATATTTATACGACAAAATTATTTTTTTACGTTAAATGCGTAACGATGTTGCGTCTTATCAAATCACTGATCACTGTGAGAGGCACATTACTATCAAAAAAAGGAGATATTAATATGAGAAATTGAAAAGTAATTAGTTTATAGGCTACTAAATACTAGTATCTACTCTAATCCATATTAATTCGATTATGTTACGCATAGGAAAATAATATAACCTACACAAAACTTATATAGATTGATACGATAGGGCGATAGGTGCATGGCGGAGAGAATATTTCCCCTCATGCGCTTTTAGTACATATTTCGTCCGTAATTGTCGCTGCTGAAGTCACACGATGCTTCGAACGAAAGATGATGAACGGAACAACAGACTTAAGTCGAATCTATATCGTTCTTTGATATTAAAGAGAAGATAAAAAAGAACGAGCGTTGTACGTTAAATCGCGATGGTCATTTTATAGGTCAATCGATGTAAGAACCATTTTCGCGTACACGTACTACGCGACATTAGAGAATAGTCCGCGAGTCATATAATACTATTTCTATTCTGCCGATTAAGGGGGGGGGGGAGGGGAAATTGAAATGGCTTTACGTAATACAGGCTGTTTCAAAATTAATCCTATTTATTTTAATGATACAAAAATTTATTAATTCGACACGCATCCGAAGCATATACAATTCAATTATAAAAGTATCCATCTTATAAATTTATTTTGAAAATTTTTTAACGTTTAATTTTTAATGTTTACTTTCAACGATAAATTATCTAAGAAAAGAAGCAATGACCAATAAAAAAAAGGAACGAAACAAAAACTTGTTAAAGAAAAAAGAAATAAGAAACATCCCGTATAATCGAATGAGCCTGGTCGACTTAAAAAAAAAAAAGAAAAAAAAAATGTTCTCGTAATCGCACATATACATATCTATCGACGATCAAAATAATTTTAATTGTAACATGAAGAAATCGAATTATCATTTATGCGTGAAGATAATAGAGGCGAAACATTTGCAACAATTGGCTAATTCAATGGTAATAGTCAAATTAGGTAAGAAAAAGAAAAAAACTAATGTACAGGAAGGTACGGATTGTCCAATTTATAACGAGGTAAGGATTAACGAGATATCATTTAATGAAATAATCCATATCGTGATATAATAAATATCCATAGTATTTTGTTTTTGATTTTATCGGGGACTTTGAAACATTCCTTTCTACGAGGATCACAATAGCCGTATACTTGAGGAACTATTTACGGCAATTAAAGTTCTATGGAAGTACTATACTGGATGTCGAGGCAGTATGGGAACAACCAGGTATAAAGAATTATTACGTTTAATTAATATATTTCATTGTTTATTATATTTCAATTTTTTCAAACAACATAAAGAAAAATAATTGTAAAATAACCTCCTAATGATATTTTGAAAAGCTTAACCCAACTAATATATCGATTCAAGAAGATCGAAAGTAATAAATAATGATGTTAGAGAATTGATTCAATATTCGATCGAAAGGAAAATGGATAAGACTTTTAACGCGTCCTTTTTAATAGATCATCAGTATCACCACAAATGGGCGATGCTCACCGATCCGAAAAGTTTATCGAGCGAAGCCAAAGGATACGTCAAGTGTAACATATCTGTAAAAGCAAGAGGTGAGAAAGTTCGAGTTTATCCGGAAACGGAGGGTGAGGATGATATTGAGGGGTAAGGAGATTAAATAATAATCAAAGGGTAATATATTATATAAATTTGAATCTGTGTTTTGAAGGGTCATAAAATAAGAATAAAAAAAGAAAAGAAAAGAAAAGAAAAAAAAAATAAATAAATAAAAGATCTTACAAAACGATAATCGTGGAGAAAAGTCGTAAAATTTTTTCTTAGACATTTTGAAAGAATATATTAAGAGGCTCGTTGTTTTTCATCTTTTTTTTTTCTTTTTTTTTTTGTTTTCGCTCAAATTATACCTTCGACGATTGATTATTGATTTTGATTTCAGCAATATATTACTTCCTATTGGCGGCGAATCATTGCTTTTCACTCAACGAGCTCAATACATTTTTACCGTGTATCGTGCCGATGGTTTACCGAATATGACCAGTCTCTGTAGTTTCGGTGATACAGGAAGTATAAATCCTTACATACAGATATCGTTTGCTGGAATGAAGGTATATATATATATATATATATGATATCTTACACGATTCTTGGATAAATACGATTATTATTATTAAGGGTACCACGAGAATTTTATGGCGAACGTGTACACCAAGGTTCAATGAGAGGATCATATTCAAAGAAATCTTTCCTTCCTTCTGTCGTCGGATTAAAATAACGATAAAACATCGAATCGATGGTTGTCGTACACGTACTATAGCCGCACGTTCCATTCACATTCGTTTGATTTCGAATTACGGAGAGTATGGTAAAAATGAAAAAAAAAAAAAAAAAAAAAAAAAAAGAAAGAAAGAAAGAAAAAAATTATCAAAAAGAAAATTATTTAAATTTTTTATTGATAGAATACTTTTCCTTTAAGTAATTTTTTTTTTCCTTTTTTTTTTCTTTTTCTTTTTTTTTTTTTTCTTTAAGACAACGTACTTTTCCAAAAGGTATCTGTTTTGTTGGAAAAGGAAACAAAAACAAAAAAACAATGTATTAGATATATAATTTTCATAATAAATGAGATAGAAAGTAGATGAAAGTGAATTTTTCATCCGACAGGATTTCTGCCAACATACGGACCATCTTTTCTTCATTTCTATGGTTCAAATAGAGAGGAAAGGAACATCTGTTCGTTGTCGTCCCTTCCTTTTTATCGGGGAAGAGTGCTCTTATCTCTAAAAACCGAAATGGATGACCCTGAAACCTCATCCAAAATTGGCATTGAAACAGAACCGGCAGCTCCCATTATCGAAGTCGGTTAACATTTTTCTTTCTCCTTCTATCTTCTCTTCTTTCCTATTTTTTTTTTCTTTTTTTCTTTTGTCTTCCTTTTCATTCTCTTTTTCGATTGTTTTGATAAAATAGTATTTCTTTTTCATATTTTAATTTTTCTTCTTATCAATTTCTAACTTAATGGATAGATGATTGTTATATATATATATATATATATATATACACGATTGATCATTAATAATAATTATTTCATAAATTATAGACTATCGATCGATCTTTTCATTTTCAATATACTTGTTAGAAAACTTTTGAGAATATTACAAAATTTGTTATAATAATAAGTTTTTGATTCGTTCGGTCGATAAGGAAACTTTCGATATAATCGACAATTGGTCACGGTTGACATTCGATAAAAGTTAAATTAATTTCTTTGAACTACTACATCTAAGGTACTTATTTAAAATAGAAACACCAATGAAAAGTTTATTATTAACTTTGTTGATAATTAATTTATATATTTATAAGTAGATCAGATCAATGGAAAGTTCTTAAAAAGTTGAATATAATGAAATATTAATGTCGATATCTCGCTTCGTTTGAGAATGACATAAAAGTTTAGACTTAGTGAAATTATTTTATATTCTCTTAGAAAAATTTATGGAAAGTCGAGGAATACATATTGTTTGGTATAGTCTATGACGTATGCATGATCGATCGACGTAGATTCGCAAAAAAATCAATAGTCTTTGAATTGAGTATTGGTAATGTCGGAAATCGTAGATTTTCACGTGATCAATGTGATCTAGAGAATGACAACGAGGACAACGATAAAGACGAAGACGACAATGACTATACTCAAGGTTAGTTTATTCGTCATTCGAGAAGTTTACAATTCTATAAAGACATAAAAACCATGACTTTCTTGTAATATTATAGAACAGAGAATGAGCATCATATCAAAGAAACATAAAGATTTTCAAAGTCAAACTGTACGAAGAACAACAGGAACTTTTGACGGGAAATACAATTACTTGCCATTGGGATCTAAAAAGCCTTGCATCTATGTCAGATCTTGGTGGCCGAACTTCGAGCGTAGAATGTTCAACATTAACAATCTTCGTTTCATCGTTAATTTCCTCGTGAGTCATTATTTTTTTCTTTTTTTTTTTTTTTTCTTTTTTTTGAAAATAAATTTAATAATGATAAAAATAAATAATAAAGATCTGGTTATAATTTTTTTTCCTTTATTTATTTTATTTTTTTCTTTATTTTTTCTTTTTTTTTTTCATAATATCACAACAAATTCGAAATAGGTTTTCTTGAACGTTTCGATCTATTCGTCGAATTTATTGAAATAATTCTTTCCGATATATATATATATTTTTTTTTTCTTTTTTTTTCTTTTGCAATGTTTACGAATGTTCACTTTCGAAAGGATAAATCGATTAACTCTCGAATGATCGAAAAAATCGGCCGATCTAAAAGTCAACGACGTTATTAAGATTCAATGAGTTGTTCTAATTCAATTTCAGGAGATGAAACTCAAAGAAGTCGGAACTTTAAATGCCATGAAAAATCCTAAAGCATATGAGATATACAATAAAGCTATTCGAACGTTCAAGTACCATTGCCAGCATTATTTGCATACGTTGGACGATGATCGATATTACGAGGAGATTAATGGTATGATCAAATTGGATCGACATCGAGCGAATCTATGCAGTAAGCAAATCGACGATATTCTCCGGAGAATCAAAATAGACGGTGAAATTCCTAACAACCATTACATCGAAATAGCCATGATGCATGCTTATCAATATTTGCGAGAACTACGGGGACTTTGCGAGGACGTAAGTAATTAATCATAATAAATATACTGGGACAAATGATAAATAGAAGAAAAAAAAAAAAAAACAAAAAAAAACAAAAAAAAAAAAAATAAAAAAAGAAGAATCAAAAAAGAAGGACTTTTATGCCATATGATAAAAAAAAAAAAAAAGGGAAGAAATCAAAAAAAGAAATAAATTTACTGCTGGCGGGGAGTGGTGGTGGTGGTGATGGTGGTGGTGGTGGTGGAGGGAGGGGGGAATATTCCGATGTTATAACTATTAAGAAAGTTATAATTACGTATAAGTTTTGACTGAAGTAGAACGATATCCGGAGACGATATAATCATCTCGAAAGATTAAATCGATAGTGAGAAATATAATTCGCTTCGAGGAGGTCGGTGAACTCAACGAGATGTAGAAATAGGTAGAGTAGAGCGACGGACGGGAAATTAGGCGACGAACTCGCTCGATTCGATTAGAACGAACGAGAGACGGTCAATGGTCTCTCTCTTTCGCCTTTTTGATATTTTCGTAGCCTGGACTAGCTCGAATCTCGTTTGGCCTCTGTCTCTGTCTCTCTCTCTCTCTCTCTCTCTCTCTCTCTTTCTGTTTCTGTCTTCCCCCTCTCTCTCTCTCTCTATCGAGATTAATCGAATTTCGTGCGGTTTGTTCGAGAGAATTCATCCGTCTCTTCTCTTCTATCTCTATTCTCTACTATGATTTGTACATTTATTTGATTTAATTCTTTTTCTCTTTTTTCTTTTCCTTTTTTTTTTTTTGTTTTTTTTTTTTTTTCTTTTTGTTTACCCTCTAAACTATCCTATCGGTTTTTATAAAAATAAAAATTTTAATCTCTTTTTTTGTTTCATGAATTATTTTACATGGACACAGCCGCAAGATGGTCTTCCACGTGTTTTCCTTTGGATGCTGGCAGGTTCGAAACGCGTTGCTTACGTCGAATTACCAGCCGAACGGATTATTTACTCTGAGGAGAGCCCAGAAAGAGGTGTGGAATGTGGACAATGTATTAACGTCTTCCCGAAGAATCCTAAGAATGATATGGAGTCAGGAGAAACGATCGATCTTTGTGCTTGCAAAATTGAACTCTTTATCTGGCTTGGTAACGCTAAGTTCATACCCTCCTGTTGGAGCTCGATACCTCCAGGCTATATAATCTCGGACCGTAGGGAACCCATCGACGTCTTTCCAAAGTATTTTGAATATGATCGATCCTCGGTAAATATACTCTCAACATTTAATCCTCTTTCTTTCTTTTTTTTTCCTTTTTTTCTTTTTTTTCTTTTGTCTTATTATCAATCAATTAACGAGTTAAGTGTATTTACTAAGTTATATATAAACAAAGTATTATATTTCAATATTAATTGAAATTGAATTATTGGAATTTTTTAATAGATGGATAGAGAGAGAGAGAGAGAGAGAGAGAGAGAGAGAGAGAGAGAAATTAATATATATCATATAAATTATATAAGAATGAGAAAAAAGTAATGTCCGTTTAAAAAATATATATATATATATATACATATATAATTTTTTTAATTTTAATTTTTTTAATATAAAACGAAATTATTCATTAACAAATTCTAATGTTGTTTATAAATGTCATCGATAATAATTATATAGAAATTATTTCATTTGATGCATATGATTATATCTTTTATTTTGCCAATTGACTTGCAAATTTACATTTAAAATATTAATTTCTTGATGGCTATTAAAAAATTCAAAACATTTTCAATCCCAATATTTTCCAAATTAATTATTAAACATATACATGGTTGATTAATATCATCAAATTGTCTTCCACGTATTATTGTAATTGTAATAGCATATATAAATCACGTAATTTTATATGAATGAAAATACGTGGATTACGTATGTAATATAATATATATTGTAAATATCGATAATACGGTAGAGGAATATTAATAACTGCAATAACACAACGAGGCTATTAGAAAATGCAACGAATCGTCTGCATTGCAGTCCTTTCAACTACGGGCACATATTTTTCAAGGACAATTCGAGCCTGGTATGGATGCATCCGCATTGTTAGATCCGTTTGTACATGTTACGTTTCTTGGGCACACTTTGACGACAAGTGTGAGTGAATGATAACTTTAAGTCCATTGAAATTTAACGTTAACATAATGCACAGCGAATCAAATTGAGAATGAAACGAAAAGTAATGTTTTTATATCGATCCATTTTTAAATAATTATGAAAACAGGTCATACGTCAAAGTTTGGATCCGTTATGGGACGAAAGTTTGATATTTCCGATAGTTAAAATTCATGGGACTAAAGAATACATTAAAATTATGCCACCGAGAATAGTTCTACAGATCTTCGATCGGGACATCTGTGTGAGTTTCGAAAGTTAAACGATTTAAGTATGCATTAGAAAGTAGGAAAGACTGTTTGTGAACTTATTTATCGGACTACCAGATACTTCGTTTTGAAGCTCCGTTCGATTTAAAGTAAAGCCAGATGGATTTCTCTATTCGTTTCAAATTCCCTTTCGAATTTTTCTCTCACAAACTACAGGGTATGAAAGAGTTTTGCGGAAGGTGCATTGCCGTTCCATTAGTTAAACTCTCCACAGAAACTTACTCACCACCAGATTTCCTACCGAAACTCGAATGGTACAGATTTCAATCGAGGAAGGATTATACCGGTTCCATTTTGGCTGCTTTCGAACTTGTCGAGGTAAACGAAGGAGAAGTGCTACCTAACAATAAGTTATATTATTATTTACATATATTTATATCTCATAAAGGATAAATATAATAAGATATATATATATATATATATATATATGTGTATGTGTATGTATATGTGTGTATAATCTATGATATTTAGATGGAAGAAACGGATATGATTGACGTACGTTTGAAAGAAGAAAAATGCAACATCCCACCGTATATTAGACCAAAAATGGCGAGTTACAGGATGGAGGTGATTTTTTGGGGCGTACGAGATATAAAAAATCTTCATTATGTACCTGTGTATAGACCAAGAATAGTAATTGAATG
>NC_062197.1:4848509-4851009 GCF_912470025.1 Vespa velutina | reverse complement strand
AAAAAAAAAAAAAACACACAAATGTATATATAATGAAATAAAAACAATTAGTTTTTAATTTTCGAAAAGGATTTTTCCATAATAATCCAAAAAAATATTTTAGGAAGAACGAAGAAAAATACATGTCACTATTTCACCTTCTTCTTCCACCTCCACCTCTTTTTCCGATTCTTCGAATACTGCAAAAAAAGTATCCGTAGCAACGTTCAAGGTACGCTTCCTTAATGATCTATACAAAACTTTTCCTTCGACTAAACTGATAACAGATATATCCCGAGGAATTGGAAATGCAAGAGGAGTTCGGAGGATTTCAAGATCGGCTAACTACTTTCAAATTATGGAAAGGAAGAAAAACAGAAAATTTTCACGAAGATGCTGAAGGTTTCATGGGAAAATTCAAAGTTAGCGATTGTTAATAATTAATTTTTATATAATTATATTTTTCGCTTGGAGAAAAAAGTAAAAGAAAAAGAAAAAAGAAAAAAAAAAAAAAAAAAAAAAAAAAAAAAATTATCATAAATTTTAATTACAATTAATACGAACAATTGACGATATTCAAATTTGATTGAAAAAAATTTTTACCGATATATCATCAATCATTAATTATCTTTCAACCGAAATAATACGAATTTTTACGGCAGATCGATTATCGTTTAATTAATCAACGAATAATAGACTACGTTAAGATGGATTATTAAAATACATATTTCCAAAAGTTTTTATATTCGCAAAAGTAAAACGAGTGATAAATTAAGGGAGACCAGTCGCCGAACGATTTATCTCCGTGAATAAAACCGGCATCCTTTCACGAAAGGATCGATTTTTTAACATTCGAAAAGTAATTTTTCATTACACAGGGACATATTTCTATATATCGTTGGCCTCATCCAGAAAATTTATCTTGCAAAACGAGACACGGTAGGGATGCTGTTAATGGCATCTGTGACGATTACCCACCTCAGCAATCAGTTAAACTTCTCGTCAGACTTTACGTGATAAAAGGTGATCAAAAGATAGCAAAAAAAAAAAAAAAAAAAAAAAATTTTTTTTAATTATTACAAAAAGATCTTTTCTTTTTCATTTATCCAGGCATCAATTTACACCCGAAGGATATTTTAAGCGGTAAGTCCGATCCTTATCTTCGTATAAGCCTAGGAAAAATCTATATCAACGACAAGAAGAATCATATTCCTAATCAACTTAATCCTCTTTTCGGAAGGTAAGAGAACAAATAACATTGAGTCTTGTGAGTTTTGACGTGCAATCTGTATGATTAAATTTTTACTTGACTTTATCTAATAGAAAAAAAATCATATAACCTTATTTAATTTAATTTTTATTGTTTACGAATTTAATACGAAAAGATTCAAAAAAAGAAAAAAAGAAAAAAAAAAAAAGGAACATATACGTATAGAAAAACGAAAGTAAAAAATGTAAATTTAATAGCCTTCTGCTTCTTCGATGTTCCGTCGGACGCGTTACCAAGCACAAATATCTTTCTAGAAAACAAATGGGCAGGATATACATGGTTTTTTTTTTCTTTTTTTTTTTTTTTTTTTCCTTTAATGTTTCCTATGGTATCAGGACTCGCTTGAATAATTTCAGAGTTTTCGAGTTGGAAGCAACCTTCCCTCAGGATTACCTCCTCTCCATTCAAGTCTGGGATCACGATGCAACTAGTACCGACGATTTGATCGGTGAAACTCAAATCGATATCGAAAATAGATTCTATAGTAGACATCGTGCTAAGTGCGGTTTGGCGAAAACTTACGAAACATCTGGCTATAACATTTGGAGAGATCGCGAGAAACCAACACAAATACTCGATTTTCTTTGCATGAAGAACAATTTATCGACACCTATATACGATCGTGAAGAAGTACGTATTGGAAAACATAGATTTCCTTTTCGTATGATCGTCGACAATGATGCAGGTATGCATGCAACTGTAACAAAAAAAAAATAAAAAAAAATAAAAAAAAAAAAAAAATAACAAAAGAAAAGAAAGGATTAAATTAGTGAACATTATAATTCCATTTTTTTTATCGTATCCAACAAAAAAAGAATAAAAAGAAATTATATATACATACACATAAATATATACATATATATATTTATTTGTACGAAAAATTCGATGCACAATGATACACAAGATTGAGATGAATCATTGAATTAAAAAAAAAAGAAAAAAAGAAAGAAAAAAGAAAAGAACATTTACATTATTGCTTATAATGTATGCGTTAAATTAAACTGAAGTTTTTTTTTTTTTTTTTTTTTTTTTTTTTATGTTATAACATGTCAACACTATGAAATTTATAGGAACTTGTTACTTAACAAATTCGAGATTAACTTTGTTAATTTTAACAAAAAAAAAGAACAAAAAAAAAACAAAAAAAAAAAAAGAAGAAGAGAAACATAGAATTTTTTTTATTTAGATAATATAGACAGTATTATGTCGTGTGTGATTTAAATCTTGAAATGATTAAAATTAATAGCATCA
>NC_062197.1:4841009-4846009 GCF_912470025.1 Vespa velutina | reverse complement strand
AAGTAAGCCAAAAATATGCCAATGCACGTAATACGTTTCGAGAAAATAAAAAGAAAACGTAATTAATTTCTGTATAATTGCTTTTTTTTTTTTCCTCTTGTCAAGGCGACCAGACACCTCTTATTCGTGGTTTTTCAATCCATGGAAAGCTTTTCGTCACATCGTTTTCCGTTATTACAAATGGAAGATCCTATTATGCATAATATGCATTCTACTTGTGTTCCTAGTTGCAAGCGGATTATATGCTTTCCCGGGATATTTTGTTAAACGTCTTTTGAGAGCATGATTTTCTTAATGAGTCGTCTAATTAACAACAAACAAACGAACTAACGAACTAACGAATTAAGGAACTAACGATCTGACCAAGTAATACATGACAATGTATTATCAAAAATATTAGATCGTTAGCAACAGTAGATAGAAAAGAATCGAAATTTCGCATAGGACTGTGAATCTATTCGACTCATAGAGACAGGTATTTACAGGGTATGCTATACGAGCTAGGAAAAGGGGCAAACGTGACGTAACGAAGAAATCAATAACTCACGGAGAGAGAGAGAGAGAGAGAGAGGAGAGAGAGAGAGCTTTTATCGCGAGCCTTCGTTAGGTTCGACTACCGTATTTCCAAGAATTACGATCTATTAGAAATCTATCGTCGATATGTAGACCTTATCCTTTGTGATAAAAAAAGATCATACCTTTATCGTACATAAGTGAGCGTGAAATAGAGAAAATTCTACGATCCTCCTAAGATCCTCATATTTTTCTTTTGCGATAGCATAATATAACTCTTACTTATCGCCATAGGTGCTAATAATTTCAGAGCCCGATTAAAAGTGTCACCGCAAGTCACCCGTACTTCCTTTGCGCAGCTTTACCTTATCAAGTATGAGAGAAAGAGAGAGAAAGAGAGAGAAAGAGAGAGAGAGAGAGTTCAGGAAAAGCTGAGAAAGTTTTCGAAAGGCGAAGTTAACGCTCGGTCACTGGCCCATGATCGTAGATACCACGAAAAGATAGAACATGCAAGGCATTAAAAGCGAATATATGTGTAAAATCTATGTGAGATTGTCCTGCTGTATGTGTGTACGTGTGTATGCATCGGTACCATTGCACGTACCAACGGCGATTTGTTGGATACATTCCCAAACTGCTTACCAGTCTACACGCTCGCGTGACTTTGTTAGAGCCACTCGCGAATAGTGGAACGCGATTGCGACATAGGGGGTAAAAGGGGTTCGAGTGTCGTGTCGAGACATAGGAAATGGGAGAACTAGAAGAAAGACGAAAGTGTGGAAACTATAGGAACTCCCGCCATCTATATAACAGTTTCGCCATCCATTAAAGCTGGCTGCTACTGGTGCTCTACAGGAAAATAAACGAATTGAATTGTCTGGACGACATGTGGGAATCTTTCCTCCATTTTTTCCCTGTCTCCATACTTACCTCCCTTCCTTCCTCAATCCCTTCCTCCTTTTTCTTTATTTTCTTTTTCTTTTCCTTCTTGAAGTGACTTGACATCAGTATCGGATGAACCCATTCCTTCTAAAGGGGTTTCTCTTTTCTTTCCGTTTTTGTCTTCTTCTTCTTCTTCTTTTTCTTCTTCTTCTTCTTCTTCTTCCTGTTCTTTTCTTTTCTTTTCTTTTCTATTCTATTTTGATTCCCTTCACTTCGATGTAATCACCGTTCAAACGATTTAATTGTTTGGTAAACTAGAAAATTCTTTCGGAACATTTGAGATCGTAACTTCTTTACTTATCTATCCTTTGTGCAAAGAAAAAAAGAAAGAAAAAAAAAAAACAAACAAACAGAAAAAAGAAAGAAAGAAAACCTAAAAACAAGAAAATAAATATTAGAAACAAAGATGAGATAGGAAAAAAAAAAAAAAAAAACAAAAAGAAAGGGAAACGTGAGAAATCACTTAGATCGCGTTTAAATAACACGTGTAACCTGTCCCCAAAGGCAAAAGTCCTCTTTTAAAGTTTTAACAATTCGTAGGCCTAAATCTTGTCTAAGAAAGAGATAGATGTGAACTTTTTCTTGACCCAACACATAGGGACAAACGATCGTGACGAGGGACAGTACGAGACTTGACATTTCCATTTTTCTTCCGTATATCGTCCTTTCAGGAACGTTCGTTCATAAATCTTTTCAGCCGATGTCGAAAGTTCTCGCGATTTCGAATCTATTGGGTACTGTTTGCCAAACAGTTGACTACTACCATTACCTCCTTCCACCACCTCCTCCTCCTCCTCCACCTTCTGCGCCACTTCTTCTTTTTCTTACTCTTTTTTTTTCCTCTCCCTACCTGCAGCACTCCCTTTGATTTTCTTCACTTTAGAAAATCTTTGTCTCCCTTGTGACTCGGCCAAGCTTTCTACGACACGTACTTTTTCTTTCCCGTTGAAAGTACAAGCTTTTTTTACTAGCAGATCAGAAAATGCTTTTTATTTCGTTCCAAGTAATACTTTCTATTCGTAGTGTGTAGATGACGAAGAGAGAGAGAGAGAGAGAGAGAGAGAAAGTAAAGAAAAGAAAAGAAAAAGGAACTAAAAGCGATGAAATATATCGTACGGACGATTTTACAGATGACTCATAATACAAGGTTATTCAGTCCCAATTGCCAAAATAATTTCCTTTTGGCGAATACCTAATTGCAATTGACGTTTGACACGAAAATACAGGCACATAGTCGAAGTAGTAGATAATGGTTGGAAACCTGGCTCTCTCTCCTCGTACCAGGAACATTTCGTCGGAATAGTTTAATGACAAACCACCGATGCAAACCATCGTCGGGCTGTCACTCTAACGCCTCCGGTCGAACATTCAGGGGCCTTCGATTATCTAATTCCTAATGTTCAGGATAACTTTGACGCGAAGTAAAATGACCTCGTTTTTGGACTATAGCCAATTATATTCGTTGCTAACACATAAACTTCGTTATTGCATCGTGTTCCGTTATTATTGAGAAATCAATGACATATGTATATTTTCTATTATGTCAATTTTAATATTTTTCAAATATTATACGGAAGTTTCCGCTGAGGAACACGTACGTCATAAAATAATATACGATCTCCTTCCGCATAATCGATTGTCAAAATACCTATCTCCGTTCTATTTGAATTTAGCATGAAAAGCGGGTCCACGTATGACCACTTTGTTATGGAGTACATCCACTTGAAAATTTCTATCGTAACTTCATACGGACAAATTTATCGCTATTCTCTCTCTCTCTCTCTCTCTCTCTCTCTCTCTCTCTCTCTTTGTAATTCGACTAACCATATCGTTAGAAGACCAATAGTACGACAACTTTTAATTTGAAACCTTCCCACTTAATACCATTTAACGAAAAATAATGTTGGATTTTGTTCTTCTTCTTTTTTTTTTTTTTTGAAACAAATAAAAAAAAAATGGAAGAAGCCAAAAAAAAAAGAAAAAAACAAAAGAAAAAAACAAAAAGAGAAAGAAAGAAAAAATATGTTATAAACGCATAGATACGTATAGCTTATGCCCGTACTTATCTCTCTTATCACGATACTTTTAAGATTGTTAATTAATTTAATTAATTTCCAAATATTTATGAATTAAATCTAATCAATTGTTTTAATCGTAGAACAAGGTATCGTTGTTTCGTCATAACACACTTTAAAGTCCCGTTGTAATGCGATATATGAAATCCGTTTCTCTCCTTGCATTTATTCGCAAATATTCGACGGTAAATTTCAAAGCAAACTCGAGAATTTTCGGTTCACATGAGCAAAAGCATGGAACTTTGCCAGCAATAATCGTAACGCTCCAAAAAGTTCCGAGACATTTCAAGAGGATTTAATCTCTTCACCGCGAAATATCGCCTGACAATGGTAGTTGTTGCGCGCCGTACGATTAAGATTTATATACTTTTCCCTCAAAAATTATCTTTTTAAATATTTTAATCTTATACACACACACACACACACACACATATATACAGACATATGCATTCACGCAGTCATGCATGCACTCATACACAAAGAGATGATGTGATATATTCTATTTATATTTCCTATCAAATTATAAAATAAAGCTTTAATCGATAAAACTCTTGTTCATGAATAATTCTATTAATTTCATGGTTCATCTAATCAAATAATTGAAACGATTAATATTGGAATACCCTGTTTGTATATATATATATATATATAAAATTTCGAAAGAAAAAAGAAAAAATTGTTAGACGTGAAAAAGGAAAGAGAAATATAGATAAGAGAAAAGATATAAGTATAGTTGTTAGATACTAGCTAGATACTTGCTATATCACAAGTACTACGTTCAACTAACGTGTTTCCTCTTCCTGTACCAGACATAAGAGGAACGCTTGAGTGGATTGAACGAAAAACTTTCTCTTGTGGTTCTACTACGGTTCGTTTTCGTTGTGCACTCTTTGCGCGCTCTCGTCACGAAAAGGGACATCGTGCATGAACTCTGAATGAGGTCGGTACATGTGTGTGTGTGTATATATATATATATATATATATATATATATATATATACACATACAAACTCACGCGCACACGCACATATATATACCTACGCGTCTGTTTTTGAAAAAGCTGTTCTCTGCCAATGAGGTAGACACGTTGAAGGATCGTGCTTAGTACTGTCGATAAAACTCATAGAACAAATTTGCTGAAGTAAGCTTCGATATCATCCTTCCTTTTTATTGCCGTATGATCTTTCCCCTCTCCTAGAACAAAAAGAAAATAAATAAAATAAAATAAAATAAAATAAAATAAAATAAAATAAATAATAATAGCAATAATAAAAATTGTATTATTATGAATTCGTTCGATATTGGAAATTTTAATAATCGCCCCCATTCGATTTCTTTGATTTCTCATGGAATTTCTCTCAGTCCAACACAAGCATCCTTCATAAAAATATTTTTTATCTTTATATAGATCGAGAATCATTATAGTTATTCGAATTCTAATGACGAATAACGAAAAGTAATTTCTTTTGGA
>NC_062197.1:4823509-4831009 GCF_912470025.1 Vespa velutina | reverse complement strand
AGAAAAAAATTACTGCGTGTACCACCGGTGGTACACGTGGCCTGAAGATCAAGCTTAACGTGTACCACCGGTGGTACACATGGCACGGAACGTGTTAAAAGGAACATTAATTAAGATATTTCGAATGTACATTTATCTAAGATTATATTATATCTATTATTTACTTTACGATAACTAAAACGAATTTACAAATGAAACTATCTTTTGTTAATTACAAATACGAATGTAAGATCTTGATTTTATATATATATATATATATATATATATATATATATATATATATATATATATATATATTAACTTTAACAATTGTAGACATTACAAAGTTTCAACAACTTCAATATTGCATTAAGAATGCCACTTAGGCTGTAAGAGAAGCCTATAATAAGATCAAGAAACTAGAACAATGTACGGACGAGCGAGGCGTAAAGATACTTAATGCAACCGAATGGACCGAAATATGAGGTTATTGCGTTACGCGTTCTCTCACCTAACCGAGATAGGGGGAATAATAGGAAGTGATGTGTGCGTCGTTCGTTGCCTGTTCGATAACTAGGTGAAAAAAGATCACAACATCCCATCGTAATTTACATCGTTTCTATCTCTAATCTCTCTGTCTCTTTCCGTCTCTCTCTCTCTCTCTCTCTCTCTCTCTCTCTCTCTCTCTATCTCTCTCCCTCTCTCTCTCTCTCTCTCTCTGTCTCTCTCTATCTCTCTTTCATGATTATTGATCGAACTGGACATTCAGGAATATTAAATGCGCATAGAATTTCACATAATCTATAAATTAAATTCGATTATAATCGATGATCATTTCTTAAGGATTTAATAGAACATAAATTTTTGTTTTATGTTATATATTAAAATCGATTCTTGAAATCATTTTGTGTTTTCAATGCGCAAAACGTTGTTACAATGGGACGATAAGTTTTATCGTTTTAAGAAAAAGGAAAAAAAAAAAAAAAAAAAGAAAGAAAAAGAAAAAGAAAAAGAAAGGAAAAAGAAAAAATATCTCACACGCACACATATCAAACCTATATTTTTCTCGGTAGTACTTCGCCCTTTCTTTCATTCATTATTCACGTCGTGTCGAATCGATCGTTTCTTACTTCGCGTTGAAATACTATGAAAAAAAAAAAAAAAAAAGAAAGAAAGAAAAAAAAGGCGAATATAAAGCCGGCACCACTTTTTTTTCCTTCAATCTGTGCCAATACTCCCGTTGAGAGCGATAAGAAAAGTACGATAATTATGCAATTTAGTATTTTTACTTCGTCAGAAAGTCACCGTTTTAATTTAAGATACTAATTAACTCCTTATACATCACTATATTTAAAACGATTATTAACGTATTTCTCGCAACGCATATATATATATATATACATAAAAAAAAAAAAAAAAAAAAAAAAAAAAAAGAAAGAAAAAAACTTCAGTCGATGAAGGATGAGAAGAAGAAGGAAATAAAAAAGAAAAAAAGGAAAAAGGAAAAAAAGAAGAAGAAGAAAAAGAAATAAAAAAGAAATAAAAATAATTCATTAGCATTAATCGAATATAGACCGCACATAAAAGCACCACTAAAAACGACTTCCTCTCAACATCCTAATCCACGAAGCGTACTCATAAAACGCATTTAGAACACTATCTTCAATTCTCCTGGCGCTAAGCTTATAAATACATCGTAGACTATAAACAAACGTTCGAAATCGAAATGTCAAGTTCAGCTGTATGAAACACAGTGACCTTTCGATCGTGTATATTTTGTAATATACTCCCACAAATTTTTTTCACATTTTTTTTTTTTTTTTTTTTTTTTTTTTTCTTCTTTTTCTATTAATTATAGTACCATCGACGTATAAAAAGATTATCCAGCCATTTTTTTATTTCCAAAGCTATTTTAAATATCAAGCAATATGTAAAAATTTTAACTAATCATCAAGAGACACGATATATACTTGTGTATATGTATGTGAATATATATGAGATTAAAGTAAGAATGGAGTTAACTTTAATGGGACATTTACAAGGATAATACGTATCGACAATCTTTCATGACAATCTCTCTTACGACAAAGACGTAAGTTTCGAATGTAAAACGCGTCTCTTTTAAAGGAAAAAAGGTCACGCCTGACGTTAAGTGCAATTGTATACTTATATATCTTTATACTTTATGTAGACAGTATAAGAAGTTAGATACGAAGAGTCTCGGATAATTTCTAAATTATACTTTAGCTGAAAAATAGTTATAATAGTTGTCGTGTTTTTTTTTTTTTTTATCACTTTATCATAAAAAAAAAAAAAAAAAAGAAAAAAAAAATGTATAAATAAATAAATATTACATACATATGGACACATTTTCTTTCAACATTTAATATAAAAATATATAAGCTCTTTCAAAACATTTATCACTTTAATTCGCAAATTTTTCTGGGATACTAATACGAAGCACATTATTGTTAAAAATGTCGGAAAGACGAAACGAAATTTTACCGATGCAAATTATTTTATAAAACTTTGATATAAAACAATTCTTCATATATATATATATATATATATAAAAAGAGAGAAAGAGAGAGAGAGAGAGAGAAAAAATAATAAAAATAATTTCAAAATTATTCAAAAAGTTTTGCACAGATTTACACATACGCGTAAACGATACGATGAATACATGCATATATGTACATACACATTTACTTCTATCCGATGAAACGCAAAAAACAATGTATAGATACTCGTTATATAGTTACGATATAAATCGAATGACAGTCGCATATATATATATAGTCGAAATTTAAATGGGTTTCTTGGTTTCTTTTTTTTTCCTTTTCCTTTTTTTTTTTTTTTTTTTTTTTTAACACGATAGCGTGATACGAATCTGTGCGGTTTAGTTTGGCGTTGGTTGATGCAGAACGCGCGCTTTACCGCATCGCTTCGTTAACAGGAAACACGACTACTACCCACTGAATCGTTTCTGCTAATGCATACTTGTCGACGAGTTACTGCAGTTTAGTTACACGTTTGACAATGTCAAATAGATCATACAGAAATTGTATCCCACGATGACTTTCCCCATTAAATTTATTTCCATTTATAATAATAATAATAATAATAATAATAATAATAATAATAATAATAATAATAATAATAATAATATAACGATAATTTTCAATCCTTCGTTTATTATTCTTTCGAATATTGTCCAAACTAGAAAAACATTTATTATTATTAAAATCTTTGTATGACAAAGCGTCTGATTTTTTTTTTCTTACTTTTTTTTTTTTTTTTTCTTTTTTTTTTCCGAGAAAGAGAACGGCGTAAGAAAAAACAAAAGAAAGAGAAGAAGAAAAAGAGAAAAGATCGATAAAATGAAAAATCTATTAGGCGCATATGATGTAATAAAATTCCGTTTAGAAGGACGGTTCTCTCGACTGACACCGTAACGTAAGAATGTCGTGCGATATCGGGCCATATCGGAAACGGTATACGGTCACATAGACCATCCATTTTATATCCGATCGATTGGATTATGTCCCAAGGTTTGATCGAGCGTGCTCGCTTTAGTCCGGCTTTTTCTTTTTTTTTTTTTTTCTTTTTTTTTCTTTCTTTTTTCTTTCTTTCCTTTTTTTTACATATTTCTTCATCTCTCTTAAGATGGATAATATAGAGAAAGAAATATCGTTTATTCTACAAGCTGCGGACACAAACGTTGATATTTTATCGATAAAAATAAAAACGAAAGAAGAAGAAGAAGAAAAAAAAAAAGAAGACCTTATTTATTCTCTTTCTTTTTCTATTTCTTTTTGTCTCCCGCATTGTCTCTCTGTGGATATATATATATACGTATTTGACAAAAGAATAGGCATGGGAAAATGCATTGCTATATATCGTCGTCTTAATCTTGAAAATCACGTTCGAATTTGATGACGTCATTCGGCACGTGCCACTTTGCATAAACCCAAGTTCCTTACGAAAGTATATAAACATATAAGCAACGATCCGATTAAATCTCTTCGTCAAATATATATATATATATACACATATATATATATATGTCTGTATGTATGTATATGTACACATATTATATATATATATATATATATATATATATGTCTGTATGTACATATATATATATATTTACCGAATAGGAGAATTTCGATCGATGATCAAGCTACGATCCTCCTACATCGTCGAGTATATACGTTTCTTCAACGCCTTTGGCCTCACGAGTGCCACCGTCTCGATATGCCTAACGTAAATAAACGAAAAAGAGTATGCTGAGGTGATTTTTCTTGGCTCCTTGCCGAATCACCAATCTCGTATCCGTTGACGAGATAAAAGCAAGAAGCACAACGTATGCTTCAGAAATTTTCTTTCGTCGTTCAACGACTTACACACAAAGTCGTTCGAATCTTTTTATTTACTAGAAAAAGATTATTCGAGAAAGAGAAGTAAATGCATTATCATTATTAATACATTTACTCGTTATCATAATTATATACTTTTTTTTTTTTTTACAACGATATGATAACATTTATTATATTAACGTAATCGTATAAATTATATTTTCGATTCGATGATACTCCATTTTATACGATGGGTGCATAAGGTGCAAAAAAAAAAAAAAAAAAAAAAAAAAAAAAAAGGATGAAAGAAAAAGAAAAAAATGAAAACAGAAATCGTATAAACAAAGTCGTATAAAAATTGACTTACAAACTGTATGAAACTTATATTAAACTAACGTAAAATTACATAATAAAACAAAAAAAAAAAAAAAAAAAAAAAAAAAAAAAAAAAAAAAAAAAAAAAAAAAAAAAAAGAAAAAGAAAAAAATGTAATTTAGAATATAGAAATGTAATTCATTCGAAACATTTTATTTGATAAACGCATAAAAGAGAAATTAAAATGTGTTGAGTAAAATGAAAAATTAAAAAAACTACGTATATATATATTCTTTCAAAAATATACATACGATTTCCGTGATATTTTTTGCGAATTAATTAATGTGTGCTTTTGCGAACCGAGTGCGAAAAGAGTAAGTGAAACGTATTAAAAAAAAAAAAAAAAAAAAAAAAAAAAAAAAAAAAAAAAGAAAAAAGAAAAGAAAAGTATTACGTAAAAGTATAAAATAAGTTTTGTAAATTCATTGCATTTTTCTAATTTCATCGTACCTTCGTTATATCTTAAATTCTATTTCGAACGAATGATTGATAATTTACAAATCAATTGATAAATTTATCTTTTGAATTAGGTTCGATCGTATCGATTATAAAATATACCTGTGCTAGCAATGCATTATCGAATCAATGTTCATTTAAATATTCAACGATATCACCTAACTTCGTCGTCTAACGACGACTAACTCGATGGTAGAGAGAAGAAACGTCGATAAGAATATACGCCCAGACTTACATACCCAGTTACGATTTATTTTATTGAAAGTTTTTATTATAATCGTGCATACGTAGTACGCATGTATGTACGTATAAATTATCTACGTGACTATTTAAACATTATATTACATTACTTGTCTATAATTAATGTAAACAAATGCAATATAATACCGATGGTATTCAATTTGTTTCGATAGCTTTTTACCCATGATAAACACAACAATTGCAATTGTAATTTATCAGAAATTTAAAAGATATTTCAAAGAGGGTCATGAATGAAGAAAGGAAGCTATTTTTCACCACCTTTCTTTTTTTCTTTTTTTCCCCTTTTTTTTTTAAATTGACTAAATAAAATTTGGGATATAAACGAACGTAACCGCTCTTTTTCGCTTTGTTATCAGCAACAATACCACATAAAAAAATATTCGTATTCGTATTACCTTTTGAGATCATTGAATAGTTATAAAACACAATTTCAATGCTCGGCCAGTAATTAGAATGACATAGAAAAAAAAAAAAAAAAAAAAAAAAAAAAAAAAAAGAAGGAAAAGAAAAAAAAACATTCGCACAATAATGGAAATTTCCATTGAAATATTCATAAAAAAATACTCGTCGATAGATTTCCACCTAATTGACCCATTTATTTAATTGTAATTATCATAACTCACGTTGCGTACATATACATACAAATACACACACACACACACACACACACATATATATATATATATTGTTTAAACAAAGTCTCCCGTCATACAATAATTATTACCTTAATGATTCGTAGTAACAAACATCGGATAATCGATGTGCACTCAGAACTTTTAATCTATGACATCGGCGTTCTTGTTGTTTATCACGTACACACTTTTACTTTTAATCAGTATGCAGGAGTACGCGCGCGCGCATATATATATATATATATACGCAAGCAGTTTTAAATATGTATGTACATACATAGATACATACATACATACATACGTAAATACACACAAATATGAAGTTGCGCGCAATCATGTGCGCTCGGAACTGCTTTGGGGCGCGTGTGTACGTGACCTCATTTGGCTAGCTTATTAAGACCTCGTAATAAGGTCATCTCTCAGCGTGAATACAAGACGTGCTTGAGACGAACTTTCATGATACTTTTTTTTTTCTTTTTCTTCTTCTTCTTCTTCTTTTCCTTCCTTTTTGTGTGTTTTCTTTTTCTTCTTTCTTTTTCTCTCCATTTTTCTTTTTCTTTTTTCGTTTTTTTATTGTTTCTCTTTCTCATTCGACACACGAAACAAAACCACGTTTTCCTTCTCTTTTACAACCACTTTATTCCACTCCTTCACGAATTCAATTTCACGTTTGCCGTTTATTTGAAAAAATTTCATCTATCCAAAGAACCTCGCACTAAATCATAAAAAAAAAAATCGTGTTTAAAATCACTCAAGATGCGTGTTCACGTTTGCAAATTGTGTATTTATAATTATAATGGTAACGTTGAAGTCTAGACGATTTCAAAAAAAAAAAAAAGAAAAAAAAAAAAAGAAGAAGAAGAAGAAAGAAAATAAAAGAAAAAGATGAAGATCCTAAAATTATTTTCTTCGTGATAAAATTAAATTTTATCTCATGTCCCTGTTAAAATCTATACATAAAGTACGTATTATCTTTACGCATGCACGAAGCGAAACACAAGTTCATAGTGTGTCGTGTTGCTTATCCAAAACTATGCATTTCAAGTATACGATTCGTTACGTCGAAGTAAATCACAGGAGATGCATCAATGTTGCATGCATCCCATATCTGAATTAATGTGCATAACGCATATGTGTAGTTCGTCGTTAACGTTTGTTCATTCGTACGTACATGCAACGTACATTAAACATGCCAATTCTGAATTGCGAATAAATGAAGGCTCGTGATAAAGAGGAAGATTTAAGGAGACTAGAAATCTCATATTCTTCATTAAACAAGACATGAGAAAAGAGAAAAGAAGAAAAATAAAAAAGAACACAAAAAGGGGAAAAAGAAGAAAAAAAAGGAAGAAGAAAAAGAAATTAAAAGAGATCTTACCGTCTTCCTACGAATCTATTCTTCTTTACTTTTTCTTTGATCGTATTTATTTATCTTTTTC
>NC_062197.1:4803509-4818509 GCF_912470025.1 Vespa velutina | reverse complement strand
TTCTACTTTCTTCCGAGGAAAACAAAAAGAAAAGTAAAACAAACATACAAGGCAAAAACAAAAACGAAAAACATAACATTGTTTGTATATTACAAACGGCAACTTTACGACGTCGTTAAAAAAAAAAAAAAAAAAAAAGAAGAAAAGATCTCGTCTCGTTTATGAAGAGAAAAAGAAGAAAACAAAACAAAAAAAAAAAAAAAAAAAAAAAAAAAGAAAAAAGAAAAATAGAAAAATAGAAAAAGAAAAAAGAATTATCCCTCTTCTTCGTTTTTCTCTCTTTATCGCACTTCTCTATCGTACGTTCTAACTATTTTATTACGAATCATGAATTCATTCTTCAATTTTCACGAAAGAATGAATAACGACAAATTTACATGAATGAATGCGTGCGTGGCCACGGTTGCTCGCTTGATTGTAAGTTTTGGGCGATAAGCCAAGCATAAGATTCGTTTCTCTTTCTTTCGTGAAAAATTTGCCAGATCTTTTTGGTGACGCGCGTTTCGTTTCTCATTACGTATCTTAAAGTAAACCATAGCGTTGTCTCATTCTCTCTTTATCTTTCTTAAAACTAAATTTTCTTTACTATGACGTACGATCACACGATGTTATGACGTTAATTCCATAAATAAATCCTCATCCTTGTAATATATTTCGAGATGAACTTTCGAAAATATAGAGTTGAAAACGATTCCGACTTTGTCTATCTGTCTGTCTGTCTGTCCATTTGACTCTTTCTCTCTTTCTCTCTCTCTCTCTCTCTTTCTTTCTCTTTATTTTTCAAACAAACGATCCCAGCATCATCCTATAACAAGGATACTTAGTTATCGATTTGAGACTTGCAACTCTATAGTGAATCCTCGAATAAAATCATTCCGATCAAATCATCCATTTAACGAGAGATTTTGATAACGAATGATAAAATTAGAGAGAAAAACGATAATTCTATAAAATATGAATACTAAGATTATACGAAAGATGGATATACGATTTCTTTATAATCTCGAATTAACGAACTTGTTTAAATATATTATCAATCAAACGAATAATATTTTTCTGATTTGATTTTATTATAATAGATTTTTGATCTATTTAAAATAAATTCGATCAAATTCTATAATAATGTCGTTTATAATAATATCTAATAATAATTTCAAATAATCGACAAAACGAGGTTTCTGTGTCAGTGATTCTCAATCAGTGATAAGCGGATTTTCGATGAAGGAACTCTCTCTCTCTCTCTTTCTTTCTCTTTCTCTCTCCATCTCTATCTATCTATCTATCTATCTTTATCTATCTATCTCTCTCGTTTCGGTCCTACGTGAAAGACAAGTAGTTTGCATTAAATCAATACAATGATTGACCCGTTAACCAGAGTGAACCTTGAAGTACATACGTACTTGTACACAAGTTCTATCCTTACAAAGATATCTATTACCTACGGACATCTGCTTTGCAATTGCATATGACCTCTTTAAAAATGAAATTCTATCATGTGTATTTTAATTATTCATTATCACGATCATTTAAGAAATTTCGATAACGAATTTTAAATTAATATTTAATAAATCATACGAGAAATTTCTCGATATTTTAATTGTCAAGTCAAAACAACGAACAATGGAACTTTGAATAGCGACAAATTCTCTTATTCAAAATCAGAAAAAAAAATCATTTCTTTTTCTGTTTCAATATGAAAAAAAAAAAAAAAAAAAAAAAAAAAATAAAATAAAATGTTTTTAATTTCATTGAAACGAGAAAAGTTTAATTTCGATTCGTAGATTTCGAATAACCTATCGAAGAACAAAAATTATGCCAATTCCATTATGCGATTCTAAAAATTTCAACGTCGCGATAATGAAGAAAGCTAAATTTTTAATATTAAATTAAATTATATCAAAGTATGAACTATTCTAAATCATGAGATCTAAAACAATCGATTATTTTATCGTTTCTGTTTATATAAAACTAAAAGAAAAAGGAAACGAAAAGAAAGGAGAAAAAAAAAAAAAAAAAAAAAAGGAAAAGTTAAGTATCGTTTTATATTGGATTGTAACGTGTAAGATTTACAAAAATCTCATTGGCAAGTATACACACGTACATAAACACACGCACACTATCTCTCGTCTATCACGTCCCTTATTCATGTCGCGATTTCTCTTCGACGTAACACCGGTGAGAGATCACCGGAGGTCATGCCCTTTTCCTTTTCGATCTTACTACGAAACAACAACGACAACGACAACGACAACTACGTGGACGACAATGTCGAGGACGAGGACGAGGACGAGGACGAGGACGAGGACGAGGATGAGAACGACGACGTCCAGAGTTATCCATTGCCAGGAAATTAAATTGCCCGGCGATTTATTCACAAAATTAACTCCCACGATTTATACGTCAAAAGAGATATATAAGCTTCGTCTTAAAGGCTTAAGGTTATCACACGGTGGTAGCGACCTTTGTGTGAGGTGTATAGGTCAAAACGGAAGAGTTCACAGCCTCCGCTTGATAAGATAACACATAGAAAATCTTAATTCATTTTATTTTTTTTCTACAACGTTATACTATCGTCATCAAAATTATGCTAGGCTGTTACCATCGTATGATAGAATATTTTTCTTCTTTCTTTCAACATCCAATGTATATTACATACACACACACACACACACACACACACACACATATATATATATATATGTGTATGTATGTATGTATGTATATATGTATATTAAAAAGAAAGAAAAATATAAGATATATAAAATAGATAAGAGACTTTTCTTATATGAACTTATCTCTTAATTTCTTTAATCTTTTTTTTTCAAATAAACTAGCCCTATATTACATATATAAGATATTAAACTCATTTGCATTTAATCAACCTTTCCTTCATTCTCTACCGCTACTAATGCAAATATTTTTACGAAGAACGCAAAAAGAAAATGTAAGAGATTCACAAATAACGTTCGCAGATCAAATCTTACTTTTTTATTTATTCCTACTTTTTAATTCTTGTATTATATTAATCATTCCGCAGCTGATGCGGTCAAAGAAGCGACAAGTAAAAATAGACGCAAAAGAGAAAAATCGGTCTCCATCGCGTTGTTGGAATTTTTATTAAAGGATATTACCTTTTTAAAGCTCGGTTATTCTCTGGAGACTCAGTAATATGACGGAGACGGATAAAGAAAGACCTACGATAGAAGAGAGAGAAAAGAAAAAGAAAAAAAAAAAAAAAAAAAAGAAAAGAAAAAGAAAGGACCCCAAAAAAAAGGAAGTAGAATAAAAAGAAGAAGAAGAAGAAGAAGAATAAAACCGTCCTGGAACGTTATAGCCACTCTAGAAACTCTGAAATAGTTAACCCTTAGCGTTAACCCTAAAACGACGAGGATCCTCGTTCGACGGTGAAATTTCATTCCGTTTATCGTCGTCGTCCACTAACCTCGAGCGTTTCCTAACTCCATCGAGTCGTCATTTATTACCCGTAATAAAAAAAAAAAAAAAAAAAAAAAAAAAAAAGAAAAGAAAAAAAGAAGAAAAGAAAAGAAAGACAATAAAAAGAAAAAGAAAAAGAAAAAGAAAAAGTGATCTGAAGATTCTCCAAAATCCATCGATGAGAAATCCATGCGTATTGTAACCAATGATGGATTTACAAACAAACGGTAGCGCCTCAGGGAGCCACCGTAAAACAGAGATCGTCGTTTCCCATACGACGACAATATAAATTTATATTACATTATATATACATAAATATATATATATATATATATATATATATATATATATATAATAAATTTGATTTAATATCTGATGACTGATATATAAAATATGTACTTCCATATTTACGATTATATTATGATCGAATTTGTATAGTGTTTATTTCTCACTTTGTCATTTGCATGAACGATCCAAACGAGAAAATAAATATATTTTATCGTATACGTAATTGATTTGTTTTAATTGAAAAGGAGAGAAAGAAGAGGGAGGTGAGAGCACCATTAGAAAAATTTGTAATCTCTCATGTCAATCCCCCTTTACAAAAGCTAAAATCCTTCCAACAGTGACCGTAACTTTTCAAAAACACTTCAAAGTTACGATTGATTTTCATAACACGACAAAGTACTGAAACAAATGGAATTAATTAATCATTTCAGTTGAAAGTAAATGATACAAAAGAAACATTTACATATATATATATATATATATATATATATATATATATATATACAAATTATGATATAAAATGGTATAAAATAATACATACTATATATTATTTATTTTATATATATATATATATATAAAATAAATAAAATGAATAAATAAATAAATCTATGATAGTTTATCGTTCACAGATTGTTGTCGTTGTTTAATTAATTGTCTTCGAATATGATTACGTCGAATAAAAACCAGAGAAGCAACTGAACGTTAACGTATCGATCCAAACAAAAATATAGATACTATTCTCTCGACGTGAACTACTATTCTCTTTTTATAAAATTTACAATGCTCGATGAAGGTGACTCGTTCGGGTCTTTTCCATCCCATTTTATCTTATTTATGATACACAGCAGGTAAATGAGAAAGAAAGAGCGAGAGATAGACAGAGAGAGAAAGAGAGAGGTAGAGAGAGAGGTAGAGAGAGAGAGAGAGAGAGAGAGAGAGAGAGAAAAGGGAGAAAAGAAAGAAAAAGAAAAAAAGAACAGAAACATTTCTTACGATATTTCCTTTCCTTCTTATTGTTATTAGAATTTTATTTGAGAGAGAGAGAGAGAGAGAGAGAGAGAGAGAGAGAGAAAGAGAGAGACTTGCGTTTTGCGTGAGAGTCAGAGCAGCTTTAATTGGATTCGATTATTAAACAGCAACGACCTCGTGGTAGCTGAATACAAATCGATACTTGCACACGTATCTGTGTATGATGCACACGCGTTGTACGAGTATATAACTATGTAGATTAATTTCGACGATGACGATGTTGATATTTTCGCGTGACATTCGCGTTCACTATTATGTATATATATATATATATAACATGCACATATATACACATATGTATATCTACTTTTTATTCTTGGTAAAGTCTAACGAGGATGAAAAATACAAAAAAGAAAATAATAATAATAATAACAGTAGTAATAATAATAGTAATAATAATAATAATAATAATAATAATAATAATAATAATAATAATAATAATAATAATAATAATAACAAGTGGATTAACAAAATCATCAAAGTTGACACTGAAATATCGAGACGTTATCGAGAAAAGCTTATGTGTGCATTCTATCCGAGAAAACGAAGTCCTCTCCCTCTCCCTCTCTCTCTCTCTCTCTCTCTCTCTCTCTCTCTCTCTCTCTCTCTTTCTTTCTCTCTCTCATTCCCCCTTATTCTCTCACTCTGAAACGAACGAAGCCGGTAAGAGGGCCGATTATCCCTCGTCACGATTGGATTTGCGGTCAAACGATGAAAGCCCATTCCGCTTCAGTCTTCCCCCACACCCCTCTCCTCCACTCTTCATCCCTCTTATCGAGGGACTGTGAAACGACGAGATAGAAGAGATCGGATACGAACCGACTCGTCGACTTCCGTTACGCACACACGATTTAACTCGATGCTTCCGTTAAGGCGATTCAAAAGTATCGAATCGATTTTCTCTCTCTCTCTCTCTCTCTCTCTCTCTCTCTCTCTCTCTCTCTCTCTTTCGCGGGCGCACGCGCTCGCTTACTATTATTTTTTCTCTTTTTTATCTATCTCTCTTTCTAGGATAGATAAATTGATATACGAAGATAAAAAGAAAAACGAATGAAACATTTTTCTTAAAATTTACGTGCAATCATTTCACGATTCTCTCCTATTATCAATATCGTTTTATTTATACATTAAATTGAAACAAATTTTAAAGGACGCGTTTATATTTTACGAATACGAAAACAATGTATACATATTTATATATATATATATATATATATATATATATATATATATATATTTTCTTATCGAGAGATAAGAAAAATGTCAAAGATATTCTTACTTTGATTTTACGATTAATTGTAATATCCCTCTGCCTATTATCGTTCATAGAGATCTAATGGAAAATGTGGCATGAATTTATGCATACATACATACATACATACATACATACATACATACATACATACATACATACATACATACATACATACATACATACATGCATATATATATATATATATATATATATATATATATAATACATACATTATATGCTACATATATCTCTGCTTATTAACGATGCAAAGGACAACACAGTGTAGATATATAAACTATACTTACGAGCTACTATATAGAAACGATAACACCGACGAGCAGCCTCCCGGCTATTCTTATAATACCACTTCAGGTACTCTTGACGATGGTCAACTCTCTCTCTCTCTCTCTCTCTCTCTCTTTTTATCTCTCTGACCCCTTGTCTCGATAATGTTGTCATCCTATTACTTCCTTCTATTCTAGTCTATATTTTTCTTGTTGACAAAAAAGCCCAATCATTAATATCTCCAATGATCATTATTTTCTAAAAATTCGTTATAAAAATATAAATAATCCCATTTGAATAATAAGTTGATAACAGATCAACTATACATCATTAATTAGAAATTCCATAATATGTTTACGATAATGATACGTTAGATTTCAATGACATAACAAATAATCTCATTCGTTACTAATTATCACAATGTTAATTCTTTCTATGGAATAACAAATTGATATATATATATATATATATATATATATATATATTCGATGTTCATTTAATTTCAACACGAATAAATATTATATATGCGAACATATGTACGTATGTATATTTGTATGTATATCGTATCTTTTGTTAAAATCGTTTTGAGATTTTTAAGTTAAGCGTATAAAATACACATACATACATACATGCATACATACATACCTACGCGCATACAATAGACGCGAGCAATACTTATTTTGCGGGGAATCGTTTTGTTTAACTGCTGTAAACGAGGCTACGTTTAAAAGTGTCGAAACGTTATATTCGTAAGAGAGAATGAGAAGCATTGAAAAAGACAAAATTTCCGATAAAACCGGTTCATACTTGTGTTTCCCCAGTAAAGTTATAAAAAAAAAAACTTTATGTTCGCCAGACTGCCCGTAAAAAGTTTAATCCAAGCACATCTGTCGTTTTATGTACGTGTCTTAAGTGCATCCTAAAAAGCTCGACGCGTCGCAAATTAATCGGACGGCACATTATCGACAAGCTCATTGATCGGGAACTTAAAAAGGAAAAAAAAAAAAAAAAGAAAAAAGAAAAAAAAAAGAAAAAGAAAAAAGAAGAAGAAAAAAGGAAAAATAAAATAAGAGAAAGGAAAAAGAAAAGAAAAATTTTCTTTTCAAAAATCTCGTTGTCAGATTGTTAAGTAACACGTGGTATAAGGGGTGGATCAAAAGTTCTTAGGTGATCTAAAATTGAAAGAAAAAGAAAAAGGAAAAGAAAAGAGAAAAGAAAAAAGAAAAAAGAAAAAAAAAACACTCGATCACCTTTTTTCGACATTTTTTTAAACTAACTTTTTTCCCTTTTCTTCTTTAAGATTGCCAAACTAAAAAAGCTTAGGAACTTTTTTTTACTCGTACCTTTTTTGATAATTAATTTTTAAAATCACTTAGGAACTCCCTTTGGAACACCGTACTGTAAGATAATTTTTTCAAATTACATGTATATACATATATATATTACAAATAAATTTGACAAATAATCTGAATATTTCATAGTATATGTTGATTGAACGAAAATGACCTGACGACCTATCGATCAGAATGTTCCAATTAAATCGTTTAATTCAAACTCATCAAAACTTAAAGAGAAAAACTAGTGAAAAAAAAAAAAAAAAAAAAAAAAAAAAAAAAAAAGAAAAGAAAAAAAAACTAAATAATAAAGAACTATTCTTTCTTTTTTAAAGAAGCCATTCTTCAATCATTCAAAAGTAAGTTTCGAACGCGGCTTTTCTCGTTTCATCTTTCGTTCGAAGTTCTTTCTCTTTGGTTTTTTTTTCTTTTTATTATTACTTTTTTTTTTTTTTTTTTTTTTTTTTTTTTTTTTTTTTTTTTTTTTTTTTGAAAGGATTCAACCTCTTTAAAAACTGTATGTTGCCTAAACGATATACGAACGCGTCGAAACGCAGAGTCCATTGATTATATATCCACAAGTAATACGGCACGCTTTTATAAAGATTTATATGGGTCAATGCTTTTATTCATTCGATACATTTGTGCACCGAACCAACCGAATAAATCTCACACTTCATTTTCACTCTATCCGGATATCTACATTTTCCTTTTCTTTTCCTTTTTTTTTTTTCTTTTTTTTTTTTTTTTTAAATCTTAGAAAATAACATCGAAAATAATTCAGACAATAACTCTGACATTCTATTATCTACGTTATTGTTATATTTTCATCTTTTAAATATAATTTCATTCTCTTTATCTCTCTCCCTCTCTCTCTCTCTCTCTCTCTCTTTCTCTCTTTCTCTTTCAATCTTTCTCCCTATATATATATATATATAAATACACACACACACACACACATACACACACATACATGGAATAAATCTAGGAAAAGCTTTGTTTCTATTGAAGATAGAAAAGTTATAGCTTTGGTTCTATTAAAAAAAAAAAAAAAAAATAAAAAAAATTGTAAAAGAAATTTCGTTTTGAATCGTTTAAAAAGCTCTATCATCGTTTGCTGCAAAATTTGTTTTTTATACGGAATACTTTTTTCTTTTTTTATTCAGGATGGCGCGAGTAATCAATTCATTAAAAAAAAAAAAAAAAAGGGGGAGAAAAAGAAAAAAAAAGAGAGAAAAAAAATATCGTAGGGTTCCGCATAAAAAACAAATGCAACTGCACCGATGGATGGCACACTTCTGTAAAAAAAAAAAAAAAAAGAAAAAAAAAGAAAAAAAAAGAAAGAAAAAAGAAAAAATTAAAAAGAAAAAAAAAAAATCTAACTACACGATGTACGAACTTGTTAACCAACCGATGCCAATATTCCCTTTTTTTTTTTTCTCTATTCTCAATAAAAACAGAGTTATAGTCTGAGCCTTCCATTTATTAGACTCACCTTGTATATACGTACGTGTACATGGAACATAAATGATTCGGAACGATCATTCGTAAGCCCTATATTAACAAAGCGAACGTATGCTGGTTTACATATACCGTCCAATAAATTTCAAGTTGGCCGGACATCAGCTTAGAAATAAATTTGGATTTCTAAGGGTGAACATACGACGTACAAGAACTCGTAATTTCTCTCTCTATCTCTTTCTCTCTCTTTCTCTCTTTCTCTCTGTGAGTGTGTGAGTGTGTGTGTTTGTCTTTCTCTCTCCCTTTCTTTTTCTTTGAATCGATCGAGAGCATTTCTTCCAACATTTCTCACGATGCAAATGAAAAAATTTGCAAATTCTTTTTTGTTTACAAAACTTCACTCGTTTACGAATGAAAAGGTTCTTTCATCCGAGAAACTATGTTTCTAGTCGTCGACACTCGAGGAAAAAAAAAAAAAAAAAAGAAAAAAAAACACTTTCCACTCATTTCAACAGTACCGAATATATATGTATATTAAGTTGCACAAATGTGCATCTAACAAAAAAAGAAAAGATAAACTTTCCCTAACGAGTTACAAAGTCGGGCAAATAAAAGTAAGAAAAAAGGATAAAGAAAAAAGAAAAGGAAAAGGAAAAAAGAAAAATAGCTTAGCTCGGGATAAAGATTAACAAACGTTAAATCCGAAGAGATGAAAAAAGAAAGAAAAAAAGAAAGAAATAAAGAAAGAAGAACGTCCCAAGTATATAATTAATTAATATATCGCCTAAGAAAAATTATAATAATTTTCGTTTATCATTAATTTTCATCCTTATCATACTTATTATGAAATTTAACTTATTATACAATATATTCCTTTCTCTCTCTCTCTCTCTCTCTCTCTCTCTCTCTCTCTCTCTCTCTCTCTCTCTCTCTCTCTCTCTCTCTCTCTCTCTCTCGTTAATATCTAAAACACATGCTAGTTGTACATTTAATTTCCTCTCATTTTGTTCTCAATGTACATAAAATTCTCATAAAGGGAATAAGTAGTAAGCGAAAAAGCGTGAAAGATGGTTTTTCTCGTTTCATATTAAAAGGACGAAAAGCCGAGAAGAGAGAGAATGAGAGAGAGAGAGAGAGAGATAGAGAGAGAGAGAGAGAGGAAAAAAATAAAAAGGTATAGAACGACGACGAGATAGAATAGAAAGTGGTGGTTTTTGGTTCTTGACTCTTAATACGACGACGTTTCACTTGCCAAGTTTCGCCAAGGTCCACCGACGATGTAACGTGCGCCTAAATGTTTACAGATCTAAGCTTTCAACGAGACAAAGAGACAAAGGGCCCCCTAACGAACTTCACCGAGCTTTCTATAAAGCCCGTAGCTTCTCCGTTACGTATATACATATATATATATATATATATATATATATATATATATATATATATATATATATACATAAGTAAGCTCATATCTACATTTACAACGGTTATACATAGTATCTTCTTATTTAAATAAGACTAGGCAAGATGGGAACAAAACAAAACTAAACAAACAAATTTACTTCCATTTGTCTTTCTCGCTGGTTACATTTAAATCTTCTAACGAAAACTTCTATTGTTATATATTTAAACTTAATAAAAATTCATCTACGTATTTAACTTTGCGAAAATGATTATTCAAGATTTTCTTCTTCTTTTAACTTCTTGTTCTTTTTTTCTTTTTTCTTTTGTTCTACGTATATTATCACGAATGAATGGATAGACAGATAGAGGGAGAGAGAGAAAGAGAGAGAGAGAGAGAGAGCGAGAGCGAGAGATAAGTAATAAAAAAAAAAAAAAAAAAGAAAAAAAAAAAAGAATAGACAAAGTACACAACAATTTGTAGTTTGTAGGATCGATTCTAATAAAAAGAGAAATATTTTTCTTCTAGTTGGCACGTTCTAATACTTCCTAGCATTTCCAATGAAGTACGAGTTGTTATAGGCAAGAACCAAAGCATTAACGTGAGAGTGTTGACTTATCGTTAATGTCCAAGCTAAGCCTTGTTTCAGCACCCTACCAGTTTAACAGGGAAAGAAGAATGAGCTCACGTCCGCTGGCGTTTCGAACTAGGTCTCGTTTCTCACGATGCGGTTTCTCTCTCTCTCTCTCTCTCTCTCTCTCTCTCTCTCTCTCTCTCTCTCTCTCTCTTCGGTCGAAGGCCTTGATGAACATAAATGACGTTAGGGTGATGAATTGTCTTTCCTAAACATAAGAAAAACATGAAATAGAAAAAGATAAAGGATTGTTCACTCGTTGACAACATCGACAATAATAGAGGAAAATTGCAATTGAGGTACTTTTTTTTATTTTTCTTGTTTTCTTTTCTTTTTCTTCTTTTTTCCTCCCTTCTTTTTTAAAATCAACTAACATTCCTTTCAACTTCAACAAAGTTTTTTAATAGATACTAATATAAAACGTCAGGACGAAATCGGCCCTTCGTTATATATATATATATATATTTGATTCACCTAAACGTAAAAAATATATACGTATGTATACACGTACATACGTATACCTATGTATATTAGTAGATATACTTAACGTATATACATACATACATACATACGTAGAAAGAAAAATATATAGAATAACTGATGAGAATGAGAAGGGACGATCATCATCCCCACCCCTCCAATAAGATTGACTCGCAATTGGCTAACTAAGATTTCTGAATTACCGATCTACAATTCTCGTCTTTTAATATATCTATATTTCTATCTATCTCTATCCCTCTATCTCTATCTCTCTCATACACCCAGTTTCTCATCCCCACCCTCTAATACGTTCTTTTTCCATGAGTCCGATGTGAAGGGCCCTTGATTGGATTTACTTCTAGAGACCTTGTCTACCGCTTCATTACATTAATCCTATAATCTTCTATAAGGAATTGGCATGCAAGAAGGCAAACAAGAGGAGCTCTTTGCTAAAGCTAGTTGATCGCTCGTGTCCCTTTTGCGTAATATCTTCGTTACCATAGACAGACAAATGGACGGACGGACGGACGGACAGGCAGACAGACAGATAGATAGACAGACAGACAGACAGACAGACAGACAGACAGACAGACAGACAGAGCCAGAAAGACAGGCAGACGGACTGACTGACTGACAAACGGACAAGCAGACAAACAGACGAATTGACGGACGAACGAACAGAGAGAGAGAGAGAGAGAGAGAGTGAGAGGGAGTGAGAGAGAGAGACGTAGAGAATCCTCTCTCCTGTGAATTTGATAGTTCCGTAACTGTTGCATCAATGTTTGGTCAAGGCACGTTGCCAACGGCATCAAATATTTCACGAGCAACGACGAAATCTAGAGTTTCTCACACGTCTAAAACAAAAGGAAACATATGTGTTATATTTAATGAGGAAGACAAAAAAAAAAAAAAAAGGAAAAAAGAAAATACCTGACGAATAACAAAAAGAGGTAGAAGATTATTTCGTTAATTCTTTTTTTCTCTCTTTCCTTTCATTTTTCTTTTTATCTCTTCTACTCTTCATTTCGAGTTGTCATTTTAAAATCTATTTTCTCACCTATGTATATATATATATATATATATATATATATATATATATATATATATATGGTACATGTATGTGTACACACACACACACACAGAGATACATATACATACACATACATGTATCATATACAAGGTGTTCCTAATTTTCTGAATAAAACTATGCTCAAATAAAAAAGTTGTAAAAATTTTAGATAATACAAAAGAATTTTTTAGCGCGGCTTTAAGCATTGACATTTTTTTTCTCTTACTTTTGCTCGTAAAAAATGCTAGCATCGTTACGTTAAAAAAGTAGAGAAAAAGAAAAAAAGAAATGAAGGAAAAGAAAAAAAATGTAGGAACACCGTTTGTATACACATGACATATCATACACATAGACACACACACACACACACACACACACACACAAACACACATTATATTTCATTGGAGAAACTGTATCTATCTTTCACGAACCCGACGTTTATAGAACACTTTCGTTCCGGTTTCCAAGCGAATATAATAACAACAAAAACAACAACCAAAGCATCTCAACGTTAGTATACTCTAGATTTAATTTTCTTTATTAAACGCACCGGCTGTGAACTGATATATGTATATTCGGTGAGACGAACGAACGTGTAGCTTTTTTACCGCGACATCGTCGTCGTCGTAGTCGTCATAGTCGTCGTAGTCGTCATAGTCGTCGTAGTCGTCGTAGTCCTCGTCGTCGGGTTGAGAATATTAAAATCTTTCTTTTTTTCTCATCTCTGACGAGTTTCATATACATTATGTATAAAAGATATCTCAATCTTAATAACGCTTCTTATACATATGCATTATCATCAATCTATCATCAACACACCTTTTATACATCTAAATATGTATGGTATATATGTATTACGCGGATAGTAAACGTAATACGAATGTAATAATATTCGCGTGTAAATCTTTAACTGGGACGATATATTGGCACGGAAGGAAAGCAAAGAAGCTAAGAAGAACGGAAGAGAGAGAGAGAGAGAGAGAGAGAGAGAGTAGAAGTCGATGACCGAGACACATAGTTCGAGAGATAAATTTCCGTTGATACTACACCAAAACACCGACGTTACTCCATTACACGGAAATACGCCGCGGAAGTCTCAGAATGATGAGTTAGCTATTTATGCGCTTTTCACTACGATCGATATAATACATTACGGCCAATACGTTTTCAAAACGTACATTACGTACGGACGGACGGACAGACGGATGAATGTACGAAACGAATATCTCTCAAATCGTCAATGAAGATATCAATATAAAATTCTCTCCCATACCTCTCTTAACCATTATCATCATCATTAATAATCAGGCAGGCACTCATTCCATATCATCAATATCTCCAACATCATCAACCATCTCATTCTACATTGACGATAATCGTAATACAAATACCTTCCTTTATAATGCTTACTAAATCTAATGCGTAATAATTCATCAGAAAATTTAATAAAATGATAATACGAAAATACGAAACAATCTGTTATATCGATTTTTCCTAATGTTCTCTTATCCATTAATGTTGATCGTTTATATGTAATTAGGGAGGAAGAGAGAGAGAGAGAGAGAGAAAGAGAGATGGTGATGGTGATGGGGAGGGGAGGGGAGGAGGGAGAGAGGGTGAAAAAAAAAGAGGAAAGAAAAGGGAAGAAAAGATAAAAAGATAGAGAAAGAAATGGAAACAGAAAATAAATCAAAAAAGAAATGTTCTTCTCAAATCATTGAAAAAAGGATGATAAATATAAATCGACGGAATCGTGAGTAAATCGTGAAAACGCATTTTCTTCGCAGTAGGAGGAGGACGTATAAACGTTCCTCCTTAAAGGTCTCCCTCGAGTATCATTCTATATATCCCATACTCATTCTCTCTTTGAAATCGATGAGAGCGGAAAGAAGAGAGAAAAAGAAAAAGAGAAAAAGAGAGAGAGAGAGAGAGAGAGAGAATGAGAATATGTGAGAAGAGATAAAGAACACGAGAGTACAAGATAAAAGGATAGAGGATATGGCCAATATAAAAAGCTTCTGACCAATGGGCACCACCGTAATTCATAGTTTTACCTGAACGACCCAGATTTCATCGGATTTAAGACTTACGTTTTCTTTGATCCCTCTAATTTTCGATAAATGTGCCCAATGCAATCCTCTCCTTTTCTTTCTCTCTCTCTCTCTCTCTCTCTCTCTCTCTCTCTCTCTTTCTTTATCTTTCTCTTTCTTTTCATTTTTCTTTCCTTCGATATACAATAACGTAATACAGTCATATTAATATCTGTCTATCGATGTAATATTCGATTATTTTATATTGTTATAAAAAAAACAGATGGAGAAGGAGAGAGAG
>NC_062197.1:4793598-4798598 GCF_912470025.1 Vespa velutina | reverse complement strand
GATATTTCAATCTTTTTCTACTTTCCTCAAATGGGAAACAAACCGGGCGTATAACGAAGCTAAACCATAATAATCATAATCGTCGAAGCGAGAAAGAAATGGTAAAAAAAGGAGGAAGAAAAGAAGTGTCTGAGAGAGAGAGAGAGAGAGAGAGAGAGAGAGAGAGAGAGAGAGAGGGGGGAGGGGTAGAGAGAGGGAGAGAGAGAGAAAAAGAGGTAGAGCGATACTCAGGTAAAATGTAATGATAGCGCAGACGAGAAAAGTGGTCATTATCATACTCGAAAAAAAAAAAAAAAAAAAAAAAAAAAAAAAAAAAAAAAAAAAAGAAAAAAGAAAAGAAAACAAAAAAGAAGGAGAAAACAAAAAGAAGAGAGGAAAAACAGAAAGAGAAGAAAAGAAAAGGAAAGGGGGAAAAAAAAATAAGAGAAGAGAAAATAGAGGAAGAAGGGAGGAAAACAGAAATAAAAATGGAAAAGAAAAGGAAATAAATTGTACAACGACCAAAAAAAAAAGATATATAAAGACAAAAGAAAGGAAAAGGATGAAAAGATAGAGAGAGATAGAGAAAGGGAGAGATAGAGATAGAGATAGATAGAGACGTTGAGAGAGAGACAGAGACCGAGAGAGTGAGATAGAGACAGAGAAAATGAGAGAGAGAGAGAGAGAGAGAGAGAGAGAGAGAGAGAGAGAGAGTCGTCTTAGAGAAAGTGCACGATCGCATAATCCGACGATTATCTCGTTCTGGGATTACGCCTGGCTCGCACCGTCCGGAGACGCGAGAATTGATTGGAATTACTATGGTGGTGGTGGTGATGGTATAGTAACTAACGCAATCCTTTCCTTTCTTTCACGAAGTATTCTGAAACATTTCCCAGCAATTTTCTTTCCGTTCATTAAGCTCTCCTAATTCAACGGTAGATTATTTCGCCCAGTCGTTAATTATTTTTCTACCTTTCGCAATTTTTCCATCTACTTTTCATCATCATTCCCTATTTTTCCACGAGAGAGCGAAAGTCATTCTTTTCTTTTTTTTCTTCTTTTTTTCCTTTTTTTTTTTTTTCCTTTATTTATTTTATTTTTGTTTTTCACTTTTGTCTTTCTTTTTTTTTTCTTCTTTCTGTTTCGTTCTTTTTTTTCTTTTTTTGTCTTTACGCTTTTGTTTCTTTTTTTTTTCTGGTTTTGTTTTGTTTCTTCAATCAAGGTAATTTTTTTTTCTCTCTCTTTCTCTCTTTCTCCCTCTCCCTTTTTCTCTCTCTCTCTTTTTCTCTCTCTCTCTCCCTTTCTCTCTTTTCTTTTTCTTTCGAGTTTTGTGGTTTATCGATATTAATCGATTTTTGCCGAATAATTCGATTCAGTGGACTTGATTTTTGACTGTGTTCCTTTTGAAGGGAAAAAAGAAAAGAAAAAGAGAGCGAAAAACAAAAAAAAAAAAAAAGAGAAAAGAAAAAAAGAGAAAAAATGTTTTCTCAAAAAATTCCAAATATTATTATTAAATTACCGTCGATGTTAATCCGGTTGTACGATTATATATCAGTTCGTTAATCTTTGATACATTTAATGGATTAATAATTAAATTTGAATACTTTTGCATATCATTGAGGTGTAAAAATAATGATAATAATCTGTGTATAAATTAGATAGGTATCTTTGAATTACGTTGAATAATTTAATTAACAAATAATTGAAGATTGTTATTGTTATTATTATTACTATTATTACCATTATTACTATTATTATTATTATTATTATTATTATTATATTTTGTAGATTATTTGTAATGAATAATTGACAATTAATTTTATTCATTGATATCAGACAATTAACTTCTTTTAAAATCGGTTAGTTTTAATTGCTCGGTCATTTGAAATAATATTTTATCGATCGACATCCATTGCAACGTCGGTATATTACTAATGTTAGAATGCATATATATATATATATATATTTTTTTTTTCTTTTTCTTTTTTAATTTAATCTTTGCTCTTTAATTAAAATGCTCTCGCTTGCTGGAGGGAGAGAATGGAAAATAAAAAAAAAAAAAAAAGAATCACTAAAGAAATGGCAATCACAAGACAGATATTGTCGTTCGGATCAAGAGAAAAAAATGTGTGTGTGTGTGTGTGTGTGTATCTGTTTATATATATATATATATATATATATATATATAAACAGATACATATTTATATATATATATATATATATATATATATAAACAGATATGCATTGTTTTTCGATTTGAATGAAATTAATTTTCCTTATTTATCTCTCTTTTTCCTTTTCTACTTCTTCTTCTTCTTCTTCTTCTTCTACTTTTTTCTCTCCTTATTTTATTACTTCTTCTACTTCTTCTTTCTTCCTCCTTTTACCTTTCCTTCTTCCATGTTTTTTCTTGTTTTTTTTTTTCCCCACCCGTGAAACTTGAAAAGTACGCGTCGCGCGTTTTACCCTCGCGAGAAAAAGATAAATTCGAAAATAAATTGAAAAGAACAAAGAGGGGGTGGGGATAAAAAAAAAAAAAAAGAAGGAAGGAGTTGAAGAGAGAGGAAAGAAAAACAAAGAAAGAGAAGGAGAAAAAATAAGATGAAAAAAGGAGGAAAAAAAAATGCAGGAGAGAAAAGGAAGAAGAAGGAAAAAAAAAGATTAAAAAAAAAAAAAAAAAAAAAAAAAAAAAAAAAAAAAAAAAAAAAAAAAGAAAATATACGAAAGAAACAAATTAAGTGAAAAATTGTTGGAGAGAGAAACGCTAGCGAGCGACAGAGGCAGCGCACGTTTTAGTACGAATCTCGATTCTATGCATGACATACTCGAGTATGGGCCGGGAGTGGGGTGATTGAGAGAAGTGGGGAAGAAGAGTGGTGGCGTAGAGGAAGAGGAAGAGGGAGTAGGAGGTGAAAGAGGAGGAGGAGGAGGAGGAGATGGAGAGTGAAGCTTGATTATAGTTCGTTGGCAGTCAGCCAAACGACAGGATGCTCTTTTCCTCCTCCTCCTCCTCTTCCCCTTCCTTTCTAGTCTCTACCCCTGTTCCCCTATCTCCCTCTTTACTCCTCCTCCTCCTCCTCCTCTTTTCCCCCTTATTCCTCTTTCTACTCTTCGTTCTACTCTTATTCTGGTTACGATACTTAGGTGGCCCCGACACGTCAAGGAAAGATAATTAAACTAACAATGTCGCGAGCCTCCTCTTCATTCTTCTTTCTTTCTCATTTATTATTATTGTACTTTCTATTGTTTCCTTTTTTGTTAATTTTTTTTTTTCCTTCGTTTTTTTTTTTTTCATTGCTTCTTTTTTTCTTTTCTTTTTCTTTTTTTTTGTTTTTTTGTTAAATTTCTTTTTTATTTCTCCTCTCTTCCTATCTTTATTTATTTTTCTCTTTGCTTGCTCGTTTTCAATTCTGGTTTTAATCGTTGGGACCAATGACCGTGAACGCGTGCAAATTTGTTCACCGGCAAGAAGTAATATTTTATAATTAAAGGGAATTGAATATATTTTCGAAGCGGGGGGGGGGGGGGGGGGGAAGGGTGTAAAAAAGAACATAAAGAAAAAGAAACAATTAGTCGATTTTTAATCGTCCATTGTTCGTTTATTATTCTTCTTTTTATATAATTTCTTATTAAGTAGTGATGATAGGGATGTAATCCGATATTTAAGTACAGAGAGAGAGAGAGAGAGAGAGAGAGAGAGAGAGAGAGAGAGAGAGAGAGAGAGAGAGAAGAATGATAAGAACGTGTTGACAGAACTGTATTATAATCTTATGCTCGCCGTACGAGTTTACATACGTTTTTACTACTTGTACGACTGAGGTATAGTACAGAAGATCTGTAGCTTTTCACTCGATATTACTTTTCTACGTTTAGAGCAAACGAGTATAAGCAATAAAATCTTAGAGGGTTGAAAACACCCATACAGTGCCATCTATTTTCCGAAGGAAAATTTGTAGAGAAGCTTAGAGAAAGAGTGAGAGAGAAAGAGAGAAAAAGAGAGAGAGAAAGATTGATCGAATTTATTAATTAATGTAATTTGATTGATTTTTTTTTCTTTTTTTTTCTTTTTTTTTTTTTTAAGGAGAAAGGATAATTAAAATCGCTCCACTTTGTATTTGTCGAATCGAATGATTCGAAACGTCAACGTCGGTACGATCACTTCCTAATTTCCCTACTTTTAAGTTTCTTCGAACTATTAACTTCACTACCCTTCGCCAGGTGGCGCGATGTTAAAAGTTCCAACGATAAAGAAACGTGTGTTCGAAGTTTTGAGGGGTAGTTTTATCCTGCGATTGATATGGAAGAAGAATTTCTCTTTGTCGGTAAATTATACAACCGACGTAAAATTCTTTGGATATTTATTTTTTTCCTTCGTAAATAATTATCATGAAATTTATTTATTCGTTCGTTTATTTTCCTTTTTATATTCCTATATTTGATAGATATGAGCGTATTAGATTTATTATTGTTATTTTTTTTTTTTTTTTTTTTTCGTTAAAGAATACAAAAGGAATAAAAACACATGAAATATATGGAGACACATTAGAAAAGGGTAGAAATAGCAGGAAGTTGCAATGTCGATTAAAGATAAGAAGACATATATGGCTAATGAACACAGATGGAAGATATAAAAGAGAGAAAGAGAAAGTGAGAGAGACAGAGAGACAGAGAGACAGAGAGAGAGAGAGAGAGAGAGAGAGACAGAGAGAGAGAGAGAGAGAGAGAGAGACAGAGAGACAGAGAGATAGAGAGCGATAACTCTCAGAATACGATCCTGGATCTTGGATCGATTTATTAAACGAATATGTACGAGCAACATTGAGAAAGTAATAAGAACAACAATACATCGAGAATGACCATAACGAAGAGAATAAGATAACGACATCAAGATTAATAATAATCTGTTAATATTTTACACAAGAGGGTTACAATAATGATGATAATGATAATAATAATAATGATGGTGATGATTATGATGATGATGATGATGGTAATAATAATGATGATTATGATGAGGTATA
>NC_062197.1:4763598-4786098 GCF_912470025.1 Vespa velutina | reverse complement strand
TCTCTCTCTCTCTCTCTCTCTCTCTCTCTCTCTCTCTCTCTCTCTCTCTCTCTCTCTCTATTAGTCTGTCTATATCTTTTTATATCTCTATTTTTTTTTTCTTCGTCCGCGTTAATTTGCATTAAACGAGGGAATAAGATTATACGATTAAAAAGACGGGCACGTGACGTAAATTCTTTAATACCAACATCGATTCCTATTAAAACTTTTTTATTTTATTTATTTTATATTTTCTTTTTGCTTTCTTCTTCTTCTTCTTCTTCTTCTTCTTTTTTTCCCCTTTTTTTTTTTTTTTTTTTGTTTTTCTCTTTTTCTTTTTTCTTTTTTATCAAGCCAGGACCAAAGTACGTCTATCTTTATGCCAAGCGAAAGCCTTTCTCACCGAATTTATTTACCCTGGTTTCCACTTTACGCCTTTCACCATCGATATATGTGTATATATGTATATATGTATACTATATATATATATATACATATATAGTATTGTGGTAAATGCAAATATAAGAAATAAAAGGGATATACATATGTCGGGTCTATAAGTGGCCGATTTTCTATAAGCCTGGCACTCAACTTAATGCATAAAAGTAGTTAACAATAAGTAGTCCATCATTATGACGTAAACATCCGATCGATGGCCGATATCGAACTGAAAGATATCTTTTTTTCTTCCTTCTACTTTTTTTTTTTGTTTTCTTTTCTTCTTCTTCTTCTTCTTTTTTTTTTCTCATAATTTCTTATTGAGCATTTCTAAGAAAATGCATTTCAACGTAACACATACGATACGATTCTTGAATTTCGTTAAAACATATTGTAACTTCGTATTATCGTACTTGTCATTAATTTAATAACTTAAAATTACGATTATTTACGTAAAATTCACGACGTATTTAAATACGTATAATCTCGCATTAAAATTTAATATCAGATAATAAAACGATGTGTGCTCGAAATATTAATTCGAATTAATATAATATATTAGGTGGACCGAAAAGTAATGTCGCTTTCTTAAATTAAATTCAAACGAATAAATGTTTAACAAGTTTTTATTTCTAATTGCAATCAAATATCGACATGCCCAGAAACGACATTACTTTCCGGTCCACCTAATATTATAAGATATCAAAATAAAATGGACTTACCTTGAAACGCTGCGTGCCAAGTGTAGGGCAGAGGATGGAGCGAGAGAATCCCTTCGATCGCATCGGCAACGATTATACTGATGAGACACCTGTCTGGATCGATAAATCGTAGGTGGTACGATCGATTGTTGCACTTGTTGTTGTTGTTGTTGTTGCTGCTGCTGCTGCTGCTGTTGTTGTTGTTGTTGCTGCTGTTGTTGTTGTTGTTGTTGTTGTTGCAGCTGTTGCTGAGATTGTTGTTGAAATTCACCGTCCAATCGACAATGTAATTCGATGTCGGGTACAGATCTTGTTGCCGGATCTTCGGTGGTGCCGCTCTCCTCGGAGCCGCCAAGTCCAGACACTGACAGTTGCGGCGAGGCAACCAAAAAAGTTGCCCTATTCTGTCGCGTTAGCACCGGCTTGCCCTGAGACGCCGCGGCAACCACCACCGGCGGCGGTGGTGCCCTACTCAGAAGGGCGGCGGTTTCTTCGTTGCTAACACCATAATCGTTACCATTGCCGCCCTCCTGAGAACCAACGTTACCGTTTGCGTTCATTTTCTCTCTCTCTCTCTCTCTGTCTCTGTCTCTCTCTCTCTCCCTCTCCCCCCTCTCTCTCTCTCTCTCTCTCTCTGTCTGTCTGTCTCTCTCTCTCTCTCTCTCTCTTAACGTTAACACCGATCACGCCTTTCTCTCCATTTTCTGAAACAAGAAAATATTTTCCCCCATGTAGAGATTAGAATTCTGATTTGTCATTGATATTATCATAAATAATATTTATATATTATATTATATTATATTATATTATATTATATTATATTATATTATAAATGATAAATAATGATACTTTATAGTACTGGAGATCGAATAGGTTAATAAATTATTTATGTTTTTGGTATTTTATTTTATATAGATGTGTACTTCTGTATGCGTTTGTAAATGTGTTGTATTCGTCTATCGAGAATACCTTTTTTCTAAATAAATAATGATATATAACATAATATAATATAGCATTGGCTTGCGTCAATATGTTATACATGTCCGAATCTTTAATATTTCATACGTCGAAAGTTTTCATTACATTTTATCTAAATAAATAACAATATGTAAGAGCATAAGAGTGTGGCGGATTTATGGTCTATAAGTCATGTTTTGAATTTCTAATATTTCATATGTTCCCTCGACTTTTCAATAGTTTTATATCGAAATAAATATCGATATTTTCTATAAGATTCGATTGCTTTAATAATAAATAATATCGTGATGATCGATGTTTTTTTTTCTCTCTTTTTCTTTTTTTTTTTTCTTTTTTTTTTTTTAGATATCTGAATAAATAACACTGATATATATATATAATAATAATAATAATAATATCGAATTGCTTAATGATTGATATTAAAAAGATTTTTTTCTTTTCAATAAAAAAGAAAAATAAAGAAAAAAAATAAATAAATAAATAAAAATAAAAAAAAAAATAAAAAAAAAATAGTCCTTAATTAAGATTGATCGGTGACAGACATCTAACCGTAAATTTATCTTTCCTTTCAATCGCAATAACATTCAATTAGGGCTAGTTTCGATCGTAAAATCTAATTGGATATCTATATCGATCGATCTCAATGTGTCTACTAATGGTGATGATGGTACTACGGACGAACGTGTTCGTTTTAAACCTGCTAACTACTCTCTTCGAAGGTTTCAATAACAATTTAAATTCATTATCGCGTTGACGTTTACGATGTAATCCCGTTTGAATGCTATTAATCGACCCTAGTCTTGATATTGAACTAAGCTTTGCCATTTAACGTGAAGGAAACATTTGTTAAAAATTCGTTCGTTACTATCGTTAATATTCCCGTTGTAAATCATTTTAATGGACCTGTTAGAAGTTTGTTATATAGAGACGCGGATAACCCATGTGTTCTTTTTCCTGACATGAATAATATCTCCATTTAACCATTTGAATTATTTAGCTTAGATAATAGTTATATGAACTTTCAAGAGGTCATGTAATTCTATATGAGTTTAGTGATAATAATGTGACCAAATTTAGATCGTAAGAATATTGTTTCGATCGTTGGATTCACGTTTATCTCTCTTGTTTTCTTTTTTTTTTTTTTTTATTATTATCTATCTCCATTCGACTCATTTATTTTCAAAAGGACAGAAACATATAGACACACGTATAAATACACGTTTATTTATCATTCGTATTAGGATGTCCTCAGTTCAATACGAGCAGTCCTTGTAGAAAGTACTACGTATATTCCTCATGTAAGACGTATAAGTTTAATTTAATATGTACCGTCATATATTATTTTATATAAAATATTAGATATATATATATATATAATCGTTTATTCTTTTATATCATATATATTATATCGTATATTTCTGATTATATATATACATATATATATATATATTATAGTGTTCATTATATTTCATTTCTTTCATTACATTTTATTTTATTCAAACTAATGAAATCATCGAATCAAAGGAATAGAAGATACAAAGAAAGGAATTTATCGAGTTTGAACGAGGAACCTTATTGGCTTGGCCAAGATTCGTCTTATCCGCATCCCCGATCGTTGCTCTTCGAATCAGCTGCTTTCCTTAGATTTCCGTGGGCGAAATTTCCGTGACCTCTTTAAGGCTACGAACGGTCGGAGTTCGCTTGCTGCTTCAAGTTAAAAGCACGTTCAAAGAGAGAATCAAACGGGGATATCGGTTTCTCTCTTAGCCGTCGGTAGCATGAGAGTTCATGCGCATCGATCATTCTTTTTGTAGATCTCTACTAAGATATCTCTCAATCCTGAGTAGTTAGTTTCTATCTCTCTCTCTCTCTCTCTCTCTCTCTCTCTCTCTCTCTCTCTCTCTCTCTCTCTCTCTCTCTCACTTTCTCTCTCTCTTTCTCTCTCTCTCTCTCTCTCTAATCTTTTTTTTATATATTTTTTTTGTATCTTTCTTTTTTTTTTTTTTTTTTCTTTTCCTATCAGATTTTAAGCTCAATTATATATCTATCTACACACACACACACACACACACATATATATATATATATAATGTTCTTTCTAATCGATTGAATTCGGATAATTAAAAAAAAAAAAAAAAAAAAAAAAAAGAAAAGAAAATTTAAAATTAAATCTTTCATCAAAACTATTTCTTCTTCTGAACTAAATATCTTATTTCACTAATACCCTTCTCTCATTATCGTATCTTGTCACGTAAAGTTTGTGGCTCACGTACTGCGAGTTCTTAGGTAAAGCTTTTCTAACGTAACACGTTCGTTTATGTTTCAGAGAAGTATATAGACTGTTGACTCTGAAGACTAAGAAGAAGAGAGAGAGAAAGAGAGAGAGAGAGAGAGAGAGAGAGAGAGAGAGAGAGAAAGAGAGAGAGGAAAACGTAGTAGCATCCTTCAAAGTTTTCCCACGATAACAAGATTCCTTGCATTTCGAAAAGCAACATAAAATCCCCAACGATACTTTCGCGAGTCATTAGAGTCCTACACGAAAAAAGATAATGCGAATGTATTATCCCTTTTGAAAATGCAATTGGTACGCTTTATCACTTACTTCTTTTTTTTTCTTCTTCTTCTTCTTTTGATCGTTTGACAATTCAAATATTTTATTTATGTAAATCAATAATATATTTGCTATATATATATATATATATATAAGATGATATGATAATTATTTTCATGATTATTTCAAGCTGTGTCCTCGTTATCAGAATAATAACGAATAATATTTGTCGGAGATAAAATCGTTTTGAATTTGAATTTGTATAATTTCGAAGCTCTTACTTTCCTTCATCGTTTCGAAAGTCACGATCGAAGAAAGTGGAGGAGAATAAAGGAGAAGGAGAAGGAAAGTGTAAAGAAGGATGAGGAAGAGAAGAGTAGGAGGAGAAGAGGGAAAGAGGAGGAGAGGATATAGTACCTATATAGTTTCGTGTATATAGCTATAGAGGAAATCCTGCTTAATAGCCCGTCGGTATTCGTCGGTAATGTTCGATGGTCCAACGTGGAACCTCGATTAAGTTATTACGCCCGGTTTTGGACCTCGTTTAGGGAGAGGCTTCCGTGGTAACCCTTTTGGCATTATTTCGAACTCCAAGTTTTAATGATCGAATATCGAAATTTACTTGGACGAATATATTTATAAAATACTTAGTGTTTTTTTTTGTTTTTCCCTTTTTTACTTTACTCTCATTTTTTTTTGCTCGTTTGTTTTTTCATTTCTTTTCATTAATTTTTTTCTTTTTCTTTTTTACTTATTTATTTATTTCTGTTTCTTTTTTCTTTAGGTCAAATAATCTAACCTCAATTTCTTTTCAATTTTGACTTCTCCGTCTTATCTATATTATATATATATTATATATTTAATTATACACATGCATATATGTATATGTATATATATATATATATTCATGCAGGTAAAATATTTTAATATTCACATGCTTTGTCACTGAACAAGTTTTATTAATTAAATATGAAAACGTATTGCCTGTCTCACGTCATGTATGACTCGGGAGTTTTGGGGAAGAAGTAAAGAAAAAAAGGAAAAAAAAAAAGAAAAAAAAAAAAAAGAAAAAAAAATGTGCAATAATTCTGTCACATGTGACCTCGTATAATGCAATTGGTTAATTAATTCTTAACGATAGACGATGCGTATCATACTTTGTAGATAATATAATTTAATTAATTATAGTATAAATTAATTTAATAGATAGTAATGGAATGTAATGCATGCACGCGTGGTGGATGCACGCAAAAAATGCATTATATCCATAAATATGTTTGATCGTTTACGAGTCATATTTATTGTCGTTCAAAATTTAAATATTTGATTTTTTTTTTTCTTTTTTTTTTCGTTTACCCTCTACCCTCCTCCAACCACCTCCGATTCCATCCTTCCTTTCTTCCTTCCTTCCTTCCTTCTTTCCTTCCTTCCTTCCTTCCTTCCTTTTTTTCGTCCTTCTGAATTTCCTATCTTCGTCCTCGATACAACTGGAAATTACCTTTCTCTTCCTCTGAACCGGAAAAAATTACTTTATGTCATAACCGCAGTACTAAATCTCCACCCGCGTCACTCCCATCCTCCCATTTCTAACCGAACTTTCGTATGCCTCGGAAAGAGAGTAACCCGGCGGAATTGCTGCCGTAGCAAATAACGAGATAGAGAGAGAGAGGGAGAGAGAGAGAGAGAGAGAGAATGTATGGAAAGAGAGAACGTTGTTTGCGGAGTAGCTTGAAGAAAAATGCGTTGCATTAAAAAGAAAAAAAAAAAAAAGGAACGGTAGAGAAAGAGAAAGAGAGAGAGAGAGAGAGAGAGAGAGCTCTTATCTCAGAAAAGGAGAAGATACGCAGCTGCCCTCGAAACGTCTTAAAAAAGCGATATAAATTTTTTCGACGACGAAAAGGTGAAAAAATTAAGTCTCAACTACACCTCGGATATAACCGTAGTAATTTTTTTTTTTTTTTTTTTTTTTTTTTTTTTTTTTTTTTTTTTTCATTTCTTTTTTCCTCGCTTTTTTCCCTTATATCTGTCCGATATAATAATACGATATTATTATTATTATTATTATTATTATTATTATTATTATTATTATTATTATTATTATTATTATTATTATTATTATTATTATTATTATTATTATTATTATTATTATTTGGCAAATATTAAAACCGACGATTAATTTTCTGATGATATTAAATGAGATAAAAAGGATTGAAAAAGAAAGAAAAGGAAGAAAGAGAGAAAATCTAATGAAACAAACATATGTGAGTGTGTAAATATTAAATTATACGAGATTATAGAAAATATTTGAGATCGTTCGATTAAAATGATTAATTGATTGTTTGACAATAATTTGTCTCGTTTGTTATATTCCATGGTTGTTAGATATTATTATATAGTTAGATCGAATATTGATGATGGGTCATCGGTGCAATATACTTTTACTTCTTCCACATTTCCCCTCCACCCTCCCCCCCCTCCTCCCTCTCTCTCTCTCTCTCTCTCTCTCTCTCTCTCTCCTACCCTCTCGTTCGTTAGTCTTCACGAAAATAGCTTGATGTTTACTCGCGCGGTATAGCATAAGCTATAGGTAAAAGACTCAGGGTATCCGAAATTGATGCCGAGAATTCCAAGAATAAATAATTGCTATGGATAATAGAGAAAGCGTTGAAAGTTTATTTTGCGATGAATCCTTAGGTGTACCCACTTGAAATTGGTAATGTATTATAGTTTGTTGCTTTTCGAAAATGGAAAAGCCCTTTTTCTCTCTCTCTCACTCTCTCTCTCTCTTCTTTCTCTCTTTCTCTCTCGAACATTTTTTTCATAATTTTTTTTTTTTTTTTTTTTTTTTTTTTTTTGGATAAAAATAATCATTTCATGGAGATTCTCTCGACGAGAAGAAATCTACGGATAAAGTTTTGGAAATTTATGATCTCTTAGTGACGAATGGAGTCCAACGAAAGTTGAAAAGAAAAAGCTTCTCTCTTAGTTTCTCTCCCTCTCTCTCTCTCTCTCTTTTTTTTTTCTTTCTTTTTTTTTCTTTCTTTTTTTTTTACGGTACGAGCTGTAACGGATGATTAAGTATTTTCGATAGAATTTCCATAAATTCGTTCGAATCCTTTTTTTTTTTTTTTTTTTTTTTACTAAAAATCGAAAGTCGTCGAAGTTGCATCGATACTTCATGAACTTCACTTCCCCTCCCTCCCTCTCCTCCCTCCCACTCTCCTTCTCTTCCTTCCTTCTACCATCCTTCTCTTCCTTCCTCCCACCTCGGCGATTTTTCGACATTTTTCATTTTGCAAACCGAACGTCATCCGACCAATTGAATATATATTTCCGTGTGTGACTCTGGCGTAAATCATACCACGTGACGTTCGGGATATTAAAGTATAGTAGGGAGATAGAAACGTAGTGCTCGGGTGGAAAACGTTTTACAACTTTTCGTCGGACACGAAAATAACTCGTAGCAGAGTTAGCCCTCGTACGAGCGAAAACGCGGAACCCCAATTTACTTCCTACGTGTATGTTTGTGTATATATGCACGTATATGTGTATACACGTATATGTATACAATATATGTATAATATAACATGTGTGTGTGTGTGTGTGTGTGTATATATACACACATATATATATATGCACACATACATATATAACTTTTCATTGTTACATTCGAATATTTACCGAACGCAAACACGGTATTCGTTATTGAGGATTTTGCGATAAATTTGTGGAAATTTCGAAAAATGAGTAAATAAACCTAGGAAAAAGAAAAACAAAGGAAAAAACGAAAAATGAAAGAAAAAGAGCGAGAGAGAGAGAGAGAGAGAGAGAGAGAGAAATAAATTACGATCGTAGGAAGTTCTTATTGGAAATAAAAATTTATTACGATGTAATAATATATACTAGATATATTAAATATTATCATTACATGTTGCATTCGAGTTTCATGTACATATGTGTGTATATATATATATACGAATAAATAGAAACGATGAAAATGGATTAAGCATGAAATTAGATTGTTTCGAAATAAGGAAAATTAATTATTTTGAGAATATAATCAGTGTGAGTACAAAGTTAGACGATTGGTATAAGGGATTAGTTTCGAACGTATGGGAATTATTAGATTCGAGTTTGTTAAAACGATGATATATGTCATATGTAATTATGACAATGCTATCGGAGATTTTCCGAATGTTTTCATTTAACGAATAAACACATAAATTCGAATAATTTATTAGAGAAATGTTAAATCGTTGGAAAGCTTAGGATATATTAAATAATAACGGAGATGAACGTATCGGTTTCTAAATCGTCTAATTTTCTCTCTCTCTCTCTCTCTCTCTCTCTCTCTCTTTATTTATCTATCTATCTTCATCTTCATTTATTCAGTTTTGTTCTATTGTATGTGCATAAATGCATAACTACGTATAAATACTTTGTCGTATAATTCCATTACTCGAGGAATGACCTCTCGAGCACACGCTCTGACAAAATGGAGTTTCAGAGGTGAAACCAGTGGGAGGATACGAATTTCGGCAACATTTTCCCTCACTAGAAGCAACAGCAGTATCAGCAACAGTAACGTCAGCATCAACAACAATAACAGTAGGATAGTAACAGTAACACCGACAATGACAATGACACCGACAGCGACGGCGACAGCATGACAAACAAATAACAACAAACAAATAACAACAACGACAAAAGTAACACAGAGTTCTCGTGTATCTTTCGTTTATTCATCAGTACGTTTACGTCTATTTCCTATCGGGAATATATTTCTCTTTCTCTCTCCCCCCCCCCCCCCCCTCCCCCCCTCCCCCGCCCCACTCCCCTCTCTTCTCTTTCTCTCTTTCTTTCTCTTTCTGTGTGTATGTATGTTTAAGACACATTTAGAGTTCACAGGTAAAGCAGTAAAGTGCAATATTACGTAACCCAGAAATGTCAGCAGATCGATCCCGAAGCCTACTCACGCCGGATGACGTCTCGTCTCCTCTCTTCTATCTCTTTCTCTATCTTTCTCTCTCTTTTCCCCCTTCGTCTGCGTGTAAACACACGCGGGGCTGCGCTCGACACTTTATTGCGGCCATTCTCGAGTACTCGCGTCCGATGAAAATGAAGAAGAAAAAAAAAAAAGAGGCGATGGCTGTGGGGAAACGATGAAAAGGAAAGAAAAGAAGGTTTGTTTTCTGATGAAACAAAAAAAAAATATATATATTACATAGAAATTCGAGATCGAATCTCTCTCTCTTTTTTTTTTTTTTTTTTTTTTTCTTTTTTTTTTTTTTTTATCCATAAAGCGTATAATCATTTGTTCAGAATTTTGTTTCAATTATCAATATTATCAAATAGTTTTCATTGAAGCTTAATAAGAGAATTTTTAATGAATGACGAAAGTTTCGCTTGTACTTAATTAGAATTTAGTTAGTAGATCTTACTTGAACGCGTTCGTTCGTATAGAAATTAACGATAGATTATTATAATAAAAGTTTTGAAGAATGGAAATATACAAGTATTCCGAGCGAAGACGAACTAAACATAATCGTGGATCCGTAAGATACCGTTAATTTATTAATAATTGCAGTAAAAATATCCGAAGTACGCGCCGACGCATAATTCTCCGTGCCGTGAGTACTATAAATAATTCAACGTTGTGTTACGAACCCTCTGATAAAATCTAAAAGACTTTCTTACACATTCTCTCTCTTTCTCTCTCTCTCTCTCTCTCTCTCTCTCTCTCTCTTTCTTTTTTTTTTTTCTTTTTCTCCATCTCTCTCATCCTTCTTCGCGTTACGCACGCGGACTTTTACATCCGATGCGAATTTTTATCCATTAGAAAAAAAGAATACAAAAAAAAAAAAAAAAACAGAAAAAAAAAGAAAAAAAAAAGGGAAGGTTGAAAAAAGAAAGGAGACAGAAATATACACAGAGAAAAAAATATTTCTCTCCCGTGGTAGTTCGATCCTAGACTTTTATCGTTGGAACGAGGACCTTAATTAACGAACTTCTAATTAATTCTCATTTCGTTTACATCTATGTTTTTTATATATATATATATATATATATATATATATATATATATATATATATATATATACACTATCCTCTTATTTTTTATCGCGTTGTTTAACACGAGAGATACTTTTTCCATCCGTGGCCGCTCCTAATCCCGAGAGAAAAAGAGAGAGAGAGAGAGAGAGAGAGAGAGAGAGAGAGAGAGAGAGAGAGAGAGACAGACAGATAGACAGACAGATAGATAGAAAGAAAATTCTTTTCCTCTCAGGATAAATTCATTAAAAGTCACGCCGAGTTGTCATCATGAACTTTGTAATTATTCGACGAGATAGATAGAGAGATAGAGTTAAAGAGAGAGAGAGAAAGAGAGAGAGAGAGAGAGAGACAGTCCCATGACGTGTGCAACAGATTGCTGCGTATAACACACTGTTATAAAACTTCTTTACAAGCTTCAAACAAGCTTACTTTTCCTTTTCACTCTTAGTATTCTCTCTCACTTCTTCTCTTTATCTATCTATCTATCTATCTATCTATCTATCTATTTGTCTATTTATCTATCTATCTATCTATCTATTTGTCTATCTATCTATCTATCTACATATCTTTCATAGACTGATCTATCTCGTGAACGAATTTCTCTTTATCGAAATAATATCTCGAAATTTATGGGATAATGTTTCGCGCACCAAAGTTGTTTAGAGAAACTCATTAAGAACTTCAGATTCTCTTTGTCTTCCTAGTCACTTCTATTTGTTTCTCGATTCTCTTCATTATCGGGCTCGTTAACAAGTTGAACGATATCGTGTACATATGTACAAGGAACATTGGACGTATAATTGAATATTTATTTATATGCAAAATTATTCTTCATTTTTTTTTTCTTTTTTTTTTATTTTTTCTTTTTTTGTTTTATTATTTCGACGTATTAATGTATGTATAATGATTTCATAGAAACATAAAACAAAAAACAAAAAAAAAAGAAATCTAATCGCATTATAAACTCCAATGCATATAAATAACAATCTATACCTAATGGATCTATTTAATGATCATGTAAAATGTTCTATATATGGATATGTGTATATATTATAGATACACATGTATTAAAATTATCTGATTGTAAGAGCACTTTAGCTAAATGATAAATTGTTAATATATATATATATATATATAGAATATTTTACATGATCATTAGCTAGGTCCACTAGATTTTTTAAAAAATGTTCCAATATTTGGCTTTTACGGTCAGCCGCGATCGATAGTGCCGAAAACCTTGGCAATGGTATTTATAGCGGGCAGCCTAAATTCTTTATGATTTCATCGAACCGTTCTACACTCTCACACACACACACACAATATATATATATTATATATATGCATATATAGAGAAGAAAAGTTATTATATTCGTATACTCTCTCTTTCTCTCCTTCTCGCTTTTTATATCTGCCTCTCTCTCTCTCTCTCTCTCTCTCTCTCTCTCTCTCTCTCTCTCTCTCTCTCTCTCTCTCTCGTTATATATCTCATCGCTGTAAGAAAGCTTTGGACTTTTGAACATTCTTCGTTTAATCGAAACTTTCAAACTGGACATTGTGATCTTTTCGACAAAAAGAATCTTTTTCAACGAATGTCCGAGAACTTTCTTTTTATTTGTTCCTTTATCCCTTTATACCTTTTTCTTTTTATTTTTTTATTTTTTTATTTTTTTTCTTCTATGTGCTATCTAATCAAAGGAGATAACAACATACAACTTTTTAATCTTAGAAATTTTATTTCAAATAGAAAAATGTGTGTAAAAGGCAAAAAAAGTTCTCACTTGCATATTATATCTCTCTTTCTCTCTCTCTCTCTCTCTCTCTCCTCTCTCTCTCTCTCTCATACTTTCTCTATCTCATTTTATTTTTCTGTGAATATCTTTGTCATGTTTAGATGTATGTGTTTCTGCATTTTATATACCAAGTCCAGATAAATTCCACGTAGCACTGCGATATCATCGGAAATTTAGATTTCGTACGACGAAAACCGTCACGATCTCTATTTTCTTGTCTTTTATTCTTTTTCTCTCTTCATTTCTTCTTCTTCTTCTACTTCTTCTTCTTCTTCTTCTTCTTCTTCAGTCTCCTCCTTTTCCACCTTTTCTTCCTCTTTTTCCTCTACTCCCTTCTTCTTTTTTACTTTTCCGTTTCATTTTTATGACACCTTAGCCCGTGAGTCTCCTCCCTCTTCGTTTTTAGCAATCTCACGATAGGAAAAGAATTCTTGTTCGCCCGACGAATTTTATTGCCTAGTGTTCCGCGAAAAGATGGAAAGGAAATGACAAAGTGAGAGAGAAAGAGAGAGAGAGAGAGAAGGTAAGAAGAGAGGAAGACAAACAAACAAAGAAAGAAAGAAAGATAGATAGATAGATAGAGAAAAAGCATACGCTCCTAAAATCGACGGAATTTTGCGAGGGTAGTTGAGTGTTAGGGGAAAATAAAATGTACTCATCGAAATACTTGAGACGACACCCTACCTTCCCTTTATTACTTTAGTCCCTCTTACCCCTGTCCTTTCTTTGGTTAAGTTAAGATCTCAGAGATTTTTTTTCTTCTCCCTCTTTTTCTCTCCCTTTTTTTTTTTTTTCCATCACTCAATCCATCCGTTGCGTCCTGCTATGTTCTCCCTTTTAAAAAAAGATTGAAAGTACTTACATTTACTTGTTTCTATTTACTTCTTTTTATTTTTTTTGGTATATATATATATATATATATATATATATATATATATATATCTCTCTCTTTCCTTCCCTACTTGTCTAATTATCTCTCTCCCTCTTTTTTTTTCTTTTCTTTTCTTTTCTTTCTTTCGTTACTGTAAGTTTCGTCATTACGATAGAGAGCAAATCGATTTTTAAAAGTAATGGAATTTTAGATAGATTTAACGATAAGTTAGAATTCTATCTATCTGTCTATCTAATCGAGGTCTGTCCATCTACCTATCCATCCATCTATCTGTCCATCTATCCATCCATCTATCTATCTATTTCGACCTCAGAAGTAAAAAGCGAAAAGCGAAAGAAATAAAAAGAAAAGGAAAAAAGACGGGAAAAGTAAAAAAAGAAAAGAAAAGAAAAGCAAAAAAAAAAAGAAAAATAAAGAAAAGAAGAAGAAGAAAAAGAAGAAGGAGAGGAGGGACGGAAAAAGGAAAAGATAATTCGATTGGCTTCGTTCCTTCGACGTATAAGTCATGAAAATTTAATGCAAATATCGGACGTCGTGAGTCCGCTTTTCGCTCGTGCAGGAATAAAACAGTGAAGGAAGGTGGTGGTAGGAATGGGGGGGGGTGGCAGAGAGAGAGAGAGAGAGAGAGACAGGGACAGGTGCAAGGGCGATTGCGGGGTTGGGAGGGGGGCGGGATCTAGAAAAAGAAGGTGGATAGACAGGACGGACGGAAAAGTCCTTATTAAAGATTAATTACGTAGAGGATGGCGTCGTCGGTGGACGCGCATGCGCATTAAGTAGATCTGTTTGTCGGTGTAAAAAAGAAGTATAACTAGATAGTTGGAGAGTCCTCGGGGCTCTTCTGCAGACCTGTATTATGGAATTGGGACAAAGCGAAACGTCAACGTCAAGGACGTAAGACGCGAAAGACTATGTACGTATGCATATACGTATGTATGTATCTATGTACATTTATTTATGTATATGGATATATAGATTTAAGTCTTTTCGAAGGAACTCCTGGTCCAAGATTAACATAACACTGAAGTTTACACGAATAAGTTCCTATCTTCCTTTAAATATTCATTAATCTAATCTACGAAAATTTTAATAGATATTATACCGGAGAAAAAAAGTATTAAATTTCTATCATATATATACATGCTGGGAATGAATTATTTTTATTACGATTTATTATTATATATGATATAATAACGTTTTAATAAATATAAATATAAATTCATTGAAAGAATTAAATTGGATATATATAGAGCGGACCATTAAAAAATATATCCTAACGTAAATATATTGTAATCTCTGAAGCGCACGTTAATTCAAATGAATTTGAAATATCGTTAATAAGAAAATTAATTGTCAAAAGAAAAGAAAAAAGAAAACAAGAAAAAAAGAATCATTATATATTTTAATTTTAATACGCGAAAAATCTCACGCCGCATAACTTCTATAATGTCATAATTATTTGTTAGGGAAAAAAAAAAAAAAAAAAAAAAAAATTACGACTAACGTTATTAAGATACGTATATAAATAGTAACCAATTAAAGTGATAAAGGATTAAATGAATTGTCATCACGATAATTCTCCCTTTCTAATTCCCTTATATCGTAAAAATAAGAAGATAAATTTAATTTTGTCTTCAAAATCATCATCAAGGTTTTCCTCGATCGAAGATCCTAAATCAAGGCGTCTATCTTAAGATCTTTTTCTCCCCTCCACTTCACTCTCGTCTCTCTTTAACTCGACCGAGTCGAAGAAAAATCGATGTTTCCCTGAGAGATATGAGAACGTTTGTCGACCCGTATGGATCTTCTAAATCGGGAATCGCGGAGACCTTCAAAGTAAGGCTGACCCTTAGCAAGCATGTAGGCGTTGCCTCCATTTCATTAATGAAAGACACAAATACACCTCGATGGTCAGAAGTTAGTCTGTGTGTGTCTGTATGTGTGCGTGCGTACGTGCGATGTGTGTGCACAATGGTTGATGTCTCTACAAATAAATGAAATCGACGTTTTTCTACCTCGTTACAATTAAATTTCAAAAGAAAAAGGGTCACCATCGTTGAACTGTTACGCCACGTTCTTTTCCTCATTATTATACTTTTCTGACGTTTTTTTTTTTCTTTTTCTATTTTTTTTTTTTCTTTTTTTTTTTTTCCCCCTATTAAGGATAATATCTTATTCTTTCGATCTAAATGCATCATTATCGTTGAAGTTTTTTCTTTTTTTTTTTTTTTTGTATTATACGTAATTATATATATGTATGTATGTGTGTATGTATATATATAGGATAGAGAAATGAATTGAGATAATTTATAATCGATTATATATTTTTCTGACTTAATTTTTTATAGAAATATTTAATCTCGATTAATTCAGAGAAATTAATTCGAAAATTTTTATTAATTGAAATTTTCCTTTTCTCTTTTTGACTTCTCGTTAATTAGTGATTTTATTAAAAAAAAAAAAAAAAAATTTGCCATTTAAATGGGGTGGTATAGCGGCGAAAGAAGGAATGTTACAAAAATAAAAAATTGTCATATAATTAACAATTTAAATTTGGAAAAGTTAACATTATATTCTCGTCTGTGACGAACAATTGGATCTTTCCTGAATTTTTCTGAATTTGCATTAAATTATATTTGCGAGTGGCTATGATTGTTTACACACTTTTTTTCTTTTCTTTTCTTTTCTTTTTCCTTTTCGTTTTTTGTTTGTAATATACATAAAAATACATAACGAATGGCAAGTGGTATTGTCATACTCAATTAATTTTTTAATTTTAAATGTCGTATACATTAAACATTAATATATTGTAATTTTTTTGCCATATTAATTCAATGGTTAAAGTTAAGTTCCGAGGAAAAAAAAAGAAAAAAAAAAAAAAAGGAATTATTCTATCTTAATAAAAGCTAATTTAATTTTCTTTTCTTTATTTCTTTTTTTTTGGGGGGGGGAGGGTCCTTTTCATTTTTCTGTTCTTTTTTTCCATCTTTTTAGTGTTTCTTTTTTTATTTCTTTATCTTTTCATCTGACGAAACGATGAAAACGTGCAATAAGATTGTCATAGTATTAAAGAGAAAAAAAAAGAGAAAAGAAATTAATAAAAAAAAAAAAAAAAAAAAAAAAAAAAAAAAAAACAAAAAAAAAAAAAAAGAAAAGAAATATTAAAGTGAGATGTATTATTTAAAAACGATTATTACAAGAGCCTTTTGAAAACACTGTTTCTAACATTTACTTTTCGTATAAAGTAAATTTGCAAAACAGTATCGAGGGAATATTATTATTCATGCATCTGCGAGGGTAAATATCTTTTGTCGATATTTACCCGCTACTCATTACTTGCTATTTGCTTTATTCATGTTTCTCAACGGCTGCTACGTCACGAATATCTTACTAAAGAATTTTTAAAGATGATTCTCAACTGATACGTGCATTTGTTTCCATATATATATATATGTATATATATATTTTTTCCCCCTCTCATTAAATTCGATCTTATGTTTCATTCAATTTTTCATGAATTTGTTAACATTCGAGATCAGTTTCATCTTTTTTTTCTTTTTTTTTTTTTTTTTTTTTTTTTTTTCTTTTTCTCGGAGGGTCTGAGAGATTTCATTCCAATTTCTTGAGTTTTCGTAAAAAGGAAGAGAAAAGAAAAAATAAAAAGAAAAGAAAGAAAGAAAGAAAGAAAGAAAGAACATAAATAAATAAGACGAAAGGACGGAAGAGGGTGAGGAATAGGATAAAAAAAAAGTTCGTCAATGTATACACACATACACACACACACACACATATAGGGTGGTCTATTTAATTAAGATCACCTGAATGTTACGTCAAATCAATTGTGATGATCGCAAAAAATATTTTTTTTTTCTCTTTTTTTACGTAATGTCACAGCAGTGATATCGAAGGATGAACGTACGATAAGAATATATTTTTATAAAGTCTTTTAGATATTCTTATGGCGTTAAAAAAAATATTTTCTCGACGTTTACGGTGATTCAGGTATCTTGAGGAAAGCACAGCGGCGAATCTCGATGGAATAAATTTTATCGATCAATATTATCCATAAAACTTTTAGTTTTCGTAGATCAAAGTAGTTTTGAGAATAATGTTACTGTATCTATCCCATACGTACATACGTGTATGTATTTTTTGATCGGATACAATATGAAAAAAAAAAAAAAAAAAAAAAAAAAAAGTTTTTTTTTTTTTTATACGAAAAAGTATATCGATAAATTGAAAAAGTGAGAATTACTTCGAAAATATATAAATGCGCATTGTTAATTTAAAAAAAAAAGGAAAAAAAAAAAAAAAAAAAAAGAATGACTATTTTTTTAGCCCGAATAAAAATAATATCCTTATTAAATAATCTATGATTTATTCTTTGATATGATTCAAATTACGTGAAAAATATCTTTTTGCATTATCGACAATTCAACGAGATATTATATTAATTTTTATTTAAATGGACCACCATGTATATATATATATATATATATATATATATATATATATATATATATATATATTAACTCGAAAAATTCGTTCATACTAGTCGGTGAGAATCACGAACGCGTTTTTCGTCAATATTGATTTCAAAGACCAGGTTATATTCCCTCTCGAAGGTGAATCCTTTTCTAGGAGACAGCTCTTATGGAATACACAAAACATTTCCATTTCACCCTCGATAGAGTGAACGAGTAACGTAGAATAGTAGGATGGGGAACTGAGGGAAAAAAAAAAGAGAGAAGGAGAGAGAAAGGGACAGGGAAAAAAAGAGGGAAGAAGGAAGAGGGTGAGCTTTGCACGTAGCCAGACCTTATCCAGGGTTAGTTCTATCACCAAGTAGAGGGAAAAGCTTGCAAGTACCTACACGATACGAACGAGAAAACACAAGTGAGAGGGGTTAAAGGGGTAGTACTTGAAAGAAAGAGAAGGATGAAAGTCTATGCCACAAGTAGACGTCCTTCTGGGACGGCCAACTACAAGTTCCTCCATTGTACCTGATTCTTGGAACGAGAAGGGTTAAGGGTCAACGATACTCGAGTTTCTCAAAACGTGCGATTCTGAAGTTACGGTAATGCTCTTCCTTTCTCTCTCTCTCTCTCTCTCTCCTCGCCTATCTGTCTTCCTTCCTTTCTTTTCTTTCTATGTTTTATTTCTTTTTTCTTTTTGTATCTCTCTCTCTCTCTCTCTCTCTCTCTCTTTTTTAGCTTTGTTAAATTAAGAAACGTCTGAGTCAACTTGATTTTGACTTAAAGTCGACGTATATTAATTATATCACGTATGTTTCATAAATGAATGTGCAAAGGATATAAAAATGTTTCTTGGCCCTTGTCTGTTCTTGGCCAATTGTAATCGTATCTTCACGTATGACGATTTATGTTAAAGATATTAATATGAGAAGATACATAAGGAAAAGTGAAAAAAGAAAAAAGTGGATATTAATAGAAAAATGATGCCTTTTCTTTGCAATTTGCACTATGCACACTCGGTAATTTCCGTCCCGAGTTGTGGACGCGTACATCGTTCTATTTTCAAGATATGTATACTTACGTTACGTCTATATACAATAATAATATATATATGTGTGTGTGTGCGTGTGTGTTTGCGTGTGTTGTATGCGTGTATACACACAACCTAGTTATTTTACAAGCTTTTTTCCAAGTTTTTGAAACTTCGAAAAAATATATATATATATATAAAAAAGAACTTTGAAAAATGTTATCCCGTTGTAAAAGAAATCGGAAAGAAAGGAAAGAAGCATTTTTTTTCTTTTTTTTTTCTTTTTTTTTTTTTTTTCAAGAAGTGTTATAGACGAGGGAAAATGTAGCTTATTTCTTTTTTTTTTTTTTTTTTTTTTTTTGCGTTTTCAAAGAATAACGATATCCTTTGTCGATACTCGAAGAATCAACGAAATAACGTTTCCCCGCTATAACGAGGAACTCGAGAGAAAGTTGTAAGATCGCCAAGTCGTTTCTCTTCAATCTCGTTTTATAACTTCTTACTTTCCTTTTCTCAGATGGCAAGGACATTTGCTTTTATTCTCTGTCGTCTATATTGAGTTAAAAAAACAAAAAAAAAAGAAAAAAAAGGAAAAAAAAAAATTGCGTTTAAACATGAGTTTCCATTCTCCTTTTAATTTTCTCGTTATTCTTTTTATCTTCATAAAGTATATATAAATTCAGAAAATATTTCTCACAGTGATCAAACAAAAAGGGACGAGTTTTTTTTTTCTTCTCTTCTTTGATTATTGTTATCAGAATTTAATATTAATTTTTTTTTTTTTTTTTTTTTTTTTTTTTTTTTTTTTTTTTTTCCTGATAAGGTATCTACCAGTGACAACATTTTCATAGATATTTTTGTTCTATTATATTCTTATTCATATTTAATTTTTTTCTTTCGTTCTTCTTTTTTTTTTTTTTTTTTTTTCTTTTTTTTTTTCTCTTTTTATTTTTTATTTAAACGATTTAATCAATTACGAGATAAAAAATTTATATTGATCCAGTTGAATTTATTATTACATTGTCTAACATAATCATAGAACTTTCGTTGAACTTTGAACGTTTTCTCTTATTCTTCATGTGCTCCCTTGACTTCTTTCCTTTTTTTGCTCCTTTATACAATTTTCAACGTGCTAGTAACGATTTCTCTCTTTTTCTTTCTCTTTCTCTCTCACACACACACGCACACACGCACACATATTCTTTTCCTCTGCAGTTTCTTCTATGTATTAATGTCTGAGGAAAGTTCAGCAGTACGATTTAAAATTGAATTTTTCTATTCTTTTGTTCCTTATTCTTGATTATACGTATACAGTAACGTGCGTAAGTGCAAATATAATATACTATATTATATGAGAGTAAAAGAGAAAGAAAGAAAGAGAGAGAGAGAGAGAGAGAGAGAGAGAGAGAGAGAGAGAGAGAGAGAGAGAGAGAGAGAGAGAGAGAGAGAGAGAGAGAGAAGGAAAAAAAAGTAATCCCTATTATTTGATAATCGGATTCTTTTGAAAAAAAAAAGAAAAAAAAAAATCATTTCGTACGATTAAACCTTATATTTCCTTTTTTTTTTCTTTCTTTTTTTTTTTTTTTTTTGTATCGATCAATGCTCATCCCATATATTTATTTAAAAAGTTTTCAAGAAATTTTAATATTTCTTAAAAGGTTCCAAGCTCGTTAGCGAATCAAGAAAATTGCAACGAGTTATAATATGGTTCGATGATTATACGTATCACATAAAAAAAAATATATATATATATATGTATGAACGTATGTATGTATGTATGCATGCATGTATGTATGTATGTATGTATGTATGTATGTATGTATGTATGTATGTATGTATATTATAATCTCCCCAAAGGGATTTCAAACTTTCGAGAGATTTCGTAATATCGTAATGCAACGCGAGAGCTTGGTTGTTTTGAAAGATCACAAATATTGTATTATATTTCTTTCTTCGTTTCTCTCTTTCTCTCTCTCTCTCTCTCTTTTTTGTTTTTTTTGTTTTCCTTCTCGTCTTTTTTTTCCATTTTTCATTTGGCTTATAGACGACGAAAATAAATGTATAAAAGTTGCTTGATATCCAAGGGACTGCTGGTGCCGTTGCTGTTGGTGTATGAGATGAGGACGGGCAGAGAGGGGGGAGGTATTAGTAAAAATGATTTTGTTAGAAAACGCAAATTGAAGAATGGCCGATTGAAAAAGGCCGTTCTTTTCATACGGTATATCATCTAACGATATCGTACCTTTCCTGATTTTAAATTGAAACGGGATCAACGTAGTGGCGAGATGAAGCGAGGCCAAGGCAAGGCAAGAGGGGGGGGGGGGACGAGGGAGACATTTTAATAGAATAGACGATTCATTTTAATAGAATAGACGATTCATTTTAATAGAAAAATTACGTAGGAATGATGGGAGTGATGGTAAATTCAAGATTAATTTAATTTGTTCGGATTAACGATACGAATTCGAACGAAAATGTTAAAATTAATGATAAAATTTAAGGATAAATATAAAATATCATTGACAATGACAATTTTTGTTTTTAATAAATCGAACATATTTTGTATATTATATTATTTCATTATATATTCTAATATTCTAAATTCATTTATTATATATTTTATTATATAAGTCATATTATTTTGTATGCCTATGTAACATCATTTGCCTTTATGATAATATATATGTATATGTATATATATATATATATATATATATATATATATATATATATATATATACACATTTCCCTAGGCTTATAAATAGACGACGTGGGATTGAAGGTTCCTAGAATGCTTTATCATCTTGGTCCAGTCGGAAGCGTGTAAAAATAGAGAGAGAGAGAGAGAGAGAGAGAGAGAGAGAGAGAGAGAGAGAGAGAGAGAGAGAGAGAGAGAGAGAGAGAGAGTAAAGAGAGATCGGTAATGTGCCAGGGTAGGCCTTAATAGCATTTCCATCTAGTTGAAAGAGATCCCTTTTTCGTTGATGCTGAAATTGATTTAATCGGATCGTAAGAATGAAATTTGGATCGTATAGAGGATAGGTAAAACCATTTCATTTCTATCGAATTTCCGTGAATCGTTCGTGCGTTAATTATATACATTCTTCGCGCGCGCGCACACACATACACACACACACACACACACACACACACACACACATGCATATACACACACGACGATGTCCAGTTTGAAATCTCGCAGATGATTATTTCCAATGAACTATAGTTCGTTTGAAACAATGTTTCAAATAAAACTCAATCTGTGATAATGAGATAGAGGGGAAAAAGGGTAAATATTTGACGGTGATAACAAATTTTCTCTAAGTGGATTTGTGGATATGTTTTGGGAGATTTCAAGGTGAGCTTTTTGTTTTTACTCTTCCATTTTTCTTTTCTTTTCTTTTCTTTTCTTTTCTTTTCTTCTACCGAACCATATTTAGTTTTCCATTTCTAAACGAATTCATTGACCGTGTATACACTTTGATCTTTCTTTCAAGGTATTTCAAAGTCAAGTAAAAGAAAAATAAAGATCACCTTGAAATATAGAAAGCACACGTCCACCTAGAGAAGATTTAAGACCGTGTCACAAGATGTCTGTCTTTTTCTTTTCCG
>NC_062197.1:4752683-4763398 GCF_912470025.1 Vespa velutina | reverse complement strand
GGTAAAACAAAAATAGAAAAAAAAAAAAAAAAAGAAGAAGAAGAAGAAGAAGAAGAAGAAAGTAAAAGAAAATAGAAGAATGAGAAACGTGAAAGCTTTCAAGTACCAATCTATATATCGTCGTTCCCCTATGACATGCGATAGATCGCAAAGCAGAAAGTTCAAAGGCATAATACTTATGTAAATGTACGCGTGCACGTAAGGATATCAACGAACTTAGTTGCTCGCACATACATGCATACATGCATACATACATACATATATATACATATATATATATATATATATTTTCGTGTCATTTTTCAAGAAGACGTTATCGATGAAGTAAAATAATATCGATATTATATGGACCAATTATTATATCCTTTTTTTTTTTATTTTCACCGTCAAATGACGATAATAAATTTATTAGATATGAAAATCGTATCGAAATTAAACGGCGATGAAATGATATGGTAAATTAAAAAAAGAAAGAAAAAAAAGAAATAAAAATAGAAAGAAAGAAAAAGAAATGGGAATGAAGAGTAGTATTTCTAGAGAAAAAGAAGAAAAAGAGAAAAAAGAAGAAAAAAAAAAAAAAGAAAATGAAAAAGATAATATTATTCCATCGTTCGAGGGTTACAAATCAAAACATAGGTAAACATTGTTTGTAAGAATGCAATTGTTAGAGAAGTTCCCTCGGTGACAATTGTATCGGTCATTCTTAGAATTTCTAAGTAATATATATAAATATATATATATATATATATATATATATATATACATATACACAATGGTCGTGACTCGAAAACGACCAACTGACCCAAATTCAAATATTACATATATTTACAGTACACAGAGATACGTGTAATAATAAATAAATAAAACGAAATTGCATTTAGAGTTTTTAAAATTGTTAAAAAAAAAAAAAAAAAAAAAAAAAAAAAAAGAGAGAAATCATTAAGATGGACAAAAATGAGAAAAAGGCAATAAATAAACATCATGGGATTGTAAAAAGGAAGAAAAAAAATCTATGGTACGATAAAAAGACGAGAAAAAGAATTAAATAAATAAACGTCATGGGTACTGTAAAACGGAAGGAAAAAAAAAAAAAAAAAAAAAAAAAAAGAAAAAAAAGAAAAAAAAAGAAAAAAAAAAAAGAAAAACAAGAGAGAAAAGTAAAAGACAGTCGACAAATGTGTATTATTAATTTATATTATTAGTATATTATTAATTTGGTACGATTAATAAACGTCAATGATGATTGACGTTTATAAAGATCAAATGAGAATTTCTTTGCTTTCCTTCATTTTTTTTTTTCCTTTTTCTTTTTTTTTCTTTTTATTTTATTTTATTTTATTTTATTTTTTTTCTTCTTTGTCTTTTTCATTGATAACGCCGTCGAAAGTAATTTAAGAGAATTTATATACATACATACGGAAGAATATCTAATCTATTCGAGATTACTTTCACCAGCATGAATAATATCAATTTCTTTATGTACAATCGAAACACACGCGCACGGAGAGCGCGCGCGCGCGCGCGCGAGAGAGAGAGAGAGAGAGAATATACATTATCAAACAATTTCAGTTCTCCGTGCAAGATACAACAAAGGGTTCGAACAATGCAGGATTAATAGATTCTTCTAACGAGTTATCCGGGTAAATTAACAGGCGTTAATATCTACACAACGCACACCTTCATTCATATTTTAAATGAAAATTCTTTTATCAGTAGGTAGTATATATAACTCGTATATTCAACGTGTTAAAAAATAAACATTTCATCGGGAAAGAAAAGGAATGAACGATCGTTGTTCATTTATTTGAAAGACATTTTTCAAACATATCCATCCATCCATTCATTCGTACGTACACATACAAACACGTACAAAAAAAAAAACAAACAAACAAACGAACAAACAAATACACACACACACACACACATACACACATACACAGACACATACTTATCTTCTCTACGGTCGACGAACATTTTCTCTTTCAAAGTTAATTCACGCAAAATCCTTCTTTCGTTATGTTCTCAACTATATATATATATATATATATATATATACACACACACACACACACATATATATATATATATATATATCGCACAATTGTCACATCATTCACTGCGGTCACGGACTCTCCTTTGTGCGGCTCGTTCCGCCCATGTTCGCGATCCCTTTTCAACGATTTCTATCATTCAAATATCAACGACATTCGTTCCCTACAGCAAGTTAAACTAAAATTCTACATACACATACATAAGTACACACACACACACGCGCACGCACACGTATATACGTATATAATTTAGATATATCGAACACCTTCCTCCTCTAAAAATATTCTATAATAACGTTATATTTTATTCTCTCATGTTATGACGTCAAAGAAAAATATTCTAAACGTTAACGACATAAATGACATACAAAGAAAAGAAAAGAAGAAAAAAGAGCAAAAAAAGGATGCGACATAAAGAAAAGAAAAGGAAAAAAAAAAAAAAAAAAAAAGAAAAGGAGAAAAAAAAACGAAGAAAAATGGAATATTTTTTATGTTCTACAAACTTAATACACGTAAACGCACACATATATAAACACAGATATACAAAATATACTCAAAATACAGAGAGAGATACATATATTATAAGTTTCTATTAGCAACAGATTTAACTTGTATTTAACCCTTTCCCTTTAAAACTATTACAACTATTTAACATAAAGTACTTCGACGTATTACGATATAAATCGTTGCCTTTCTTATATTTCAATTTTATATCACTAATTGATATAAATTACGAATTTTAAATGTGAACATACATAAAGAATAAAAAAGAACAGTTTGGTTAAAACGTCGCTGGATAATCAAGATGTGTTGTTAAGTTTCTAATCTAAAAGGTTCTTTAGTCATGCAAAAATTTTGTCGGATAACTATAATATCACCATTTAATGTAAAATGAGTTTTCAACTAAGGTCAAGGGAGAGGGAAGTATAATTTATAGTCATCGTTCGTGAAAGAAAAAAGGGATTAAGAAAAAGAAATAAAGTGAAAAAGAAAAAGCAAGAAAGAAAGAAAGAAAGAAAAAAAAAGAAATAAAAAAGGGAAAAAGAGAAAGAAAGGGTGAATTGAAAGAAGCAAAAAAAGGAATTAAAAGAAATTCAATAAAAAGCACAACAACATATCGCTAATGTTTTCTTACATCGAACATGCATTTATACGCGCATATATACATGCATATATAAATATTAAATTTTTATCAAAGAAATAAAATTTATATTACAATATATTAAACGCGAATCATTCATTCATTCATACATTCATTCATTTTCATTTTGAACGCTTAAATTTTGAGATAATAAAATACAAGGACAGTGTATTAGCTACTATCATTCAGATCTTTCGTCTTTCTAAATCTAAATTTATTTCTTCTAAGCTATATATTTTCCTATAGTACATTCTCTCTCTCTCTCTCTCTCTCTCTCTTTTTTATATAAAAAAAAAATAAAAAAGAAAACAAAAATTATCGATTAGAAATACCATAGTTCGTCGTCCTTACGACTAGCGTGTAATCATCGGAAACACGGAAAATAAAAATCGTCGAGAATGACTAATATGAATTAATAAACGTTATCTTTAAACTTTCTAAACACATCTTGGCAAATCGTGTAACTTTTTCTGATAACTACGATCGACACGTTTCTATCGAATTTCTCCCCGCCCTAATCCCCGCCACTCACCCTCATTCCCCACGATCTATCAAAAATATCGTCGACAGCATTCGTCATTTTCAACGACAGACTCGTTACAGGTTCCTTTTTTTTTTTCCAAACTCTATCCCTCTCCTCTCTTACCTTCCTTCTCATTCCCTCCTCTTTTTACACCACCATCTTCTTTTTTTTTTTTTTTTTTTTTTTTTTTTTTTATACAATCCCCGAACGTCCGATTATTCTTCGTTTACAATTCGTTTTTGACGTTCGATTCGAAAAGTAGAAAGTAGAAGAAAAAACATTGGAAACAGTAAAAGAGATCGATACGTATATATTTATATATATATATATATATATGTATGTATATATATATATATGTATGTATGTATGTATGTATGTATGTATGTATGTATGTAGATATGTGTCAATTTATAAATTTTAATATTACATTGAACGTTTTACGTAATGTAATGTATCATGTAATATAATATTTATCAAATCATTATAAACAATTTTCGAGATTATAATATTTATTAATAATTATAAACGATTTATAAATTATAATAATTATTAATCGTTATAATAGATTTGTGGGTTAATAATATTCATAAATAATCATTAGAAAACGATTAATGAGATAATAATATTTATTAATACAAATAAACGTTCCATGAATGAAATCTCTTATGAATGTGTAAACGTTTGAAAATCAATTATCCCACGTTTAAAATAGGAACTTCCGATTACAATGATAGAAGTATTAAACGTTTCGAAATATATACTAAATACGTACGTACGTACATACATACATATATATATATATATATATATATATATATATATATATATATATATGAGAGAAAAGAAGCATCCCTCTACATCCCTTCACACTCCTGAAAATTAAACGATACTGCTAGCCGCCGCTACTAAACGCTTATGCTCGTTAACGAGATTATAGGGAGAATTTACAAGGGTAAAGGGAGATAGAGAAATAGATGGAGAGATAGAGAGAGAGAGAGAGAGAGAGAGAGAGAGAGAGAGAAATCCTTGACGGTATTCGCTAGAAAACGGTAAACAAGAGAGAAGACAAGATCGATTGATCACGATTTAATGAGATTCGTTAAGAACTTTAAACGATTAGTCTTTCTGCGTCACTCTCTCTCTCTATTTCTCTCTATCTCTCTCTCTCTATTTCTCTCTCTCTTTATTTCTCTCTCTCTCTCTCTCTCTCTCTCTCTCTTTCTACTTTTTCTCTTACTCTGAAAGTTATATCGAATTCTCAAACAAATTTTTCTTTCGATTAAGATCGTCGGCTTCTCGACGAGAGAAATAAAAAGTCAGATAGGAAGAAAACTTTACAAGTTTTCTCTCTTTCTCTCTCTCTCTCTCTCTCGCTTTGTCTCTATCTTCCTTTTTTTTTGGAAACACGAATCAAATGATATTACGATAGTTAGGAATATAAAAAGATGATAATTAGCTTCATTAACGAACTTATATTTCTTTTTCTCTTTTCCTTCGTTTCGCTTGACGATGAATAAAAATCTTAATTTACGGGTAACTATTGAAAGCTTTAAGTACGCGTTTGAATAATTTCTAAATGTACGAAAAAGAAAAAAGAAAAAAAAAGAAAAAAAGAAAAAAGAAAAGAAAGAAGAAAAATAAAAAGAACAAAGAAAAAAGAAAAGGAGAGAAAAAAAAAAAAGAAAATAAAAATCGTTAAATAAATAAAGACTATATTTTATATATTTATAATAAATCTTGTTATATTAGAAGAGAAAAATTATACAATATGAATATATATATATGAATATATACACATACACATACACATAACAATATTATCGGAAAAGAAGAAAAGAAGGGTAATTTCGTAATATAATTTTGCACGAATACCAGGATGAATACAAAATATAAAATGTGTCCTGAATATGGGCGTGCCTTTGTACTTTGTGAAAATTCCTAGTTCGATGGAATTTCGTCTCTCTCTCTCTCTCTCTCTCTCTCTCTCTCTCTCTCTCTCTCTCTCTCTCTCTTTCTCTCTCTCTCTCTCTCGTCGCTCAATATTTCAACGTTCATGCATTTATTGCAAAAAGAGATAAAACGATCTCTGCATAGAATCGAATCGAGATTAAACGATAAATAAATCAAGTGACATAAAATCTAACAAATTTTTTTTCCTATATATATATATATATATATATCAAAAAAGAATTATATTTATAATTATATATAAATAATTATATATATATATATATAGTAATAATTATATATGTATAAATCGGTTATAATAATTTTATATATAAATCAGAGGAATCAAGTTAAAAGTTTGATTGATACAATAAGTTAAATTAATTATTAATCGTGTTAGATCCTGTTGTCAGAGAAAATGAACTAATTGCCATCTAATATCGTCCAATAAATTATACGACGACAACGACGAAGACGACGATGAACGACGACGGACAATGGACCCTTTGCCTTACTTGCTTTAACTATGGAATTGCTTTTACTGCTGTTATTACTACTACTGCTGCTGCTGCTGCTGCTGATACTGCTGATGCTGTTGCTGCAATATCTTGCGCATCTAAGTAATATGTGCATACAAGCTATGAACGAAAACGTCAATGCGAACGCCATCTCTATCGATTCCTTTCTTTCTCTCTCTCTCTCTCTCTCTCTCTCTCTCTCTCTCTCTCTCTCTCGCTTATTCTCTCTCGGTCTTGCTCGCTCCTTTCTCTCTCTTGTGTACGTGCCAAACGCAGAATCTTCCTTTACATCCCTTTTCAGACAAATAGAATGCTGTTAAGCATCAACGCGCATTAAGAATGTGAGAATCATCTGAGAAAGAGGATACTTTGAACTCCTCTCATTTCCTACATCCTCTCTCTCTCTCTCTCTCTCTCTCTCTCTCCTCCTCTCTCATAGTTTCTAATAATAAACGTATATGACAAAAGCTAATCCTTCTCCAATGAATTGTCAAAGAATTGTAACTAATTTAAATAAAATTCTTTATCGTCATCGTGAATATCAAAAAGCGCATAATGGAGCACTGTTATTCATTCGCTCGGAAGAATGAGAGCGAAAGAAAAAGAAAAAGAAGAAAAAAAAGAAAGACAGAAAGAAAGAAAGACAGAAAGAAAGAAAGAAAGAAAGAAAGAAAGAAAAAAAGGAAGAAAGAGGGAAAAGAATTAAAAATAATCTTGCCATTTTGATTAATTAAATTCAACGATCGAACTTTGATCTTTTAAGATTGAAGGTCGCGAAGATTGTACAAAAAAAAAAAAAAAAAAAAGAAAGAAAAAGAAAAAATAAAAAGGAAGTATTTAAAATTATCTTAAATAATTCGACACTTCGATCGATTAAAGGAAACTTAGCATAGGGAGAACCCTCGGTTATCATAATTATCATTATTATTTTTTTTTTTCTTTTTTTTTTTTTTCTCTTCCTCTTTTTTTTTTTTTTTTTTTTTTTTTTTTTTTTTTTTTTTTTCGATGACACACGGACAATATTTCGTTTTCTTTTTCTTTATAATCTTTATCCTATATTTATGCTGTCTCATTTCGCGTTAGAAAGGTCACGAGGTTACGAATCATGAGAAATTATTCACGTGATACGTTTCACGATCTTCAGCGACGTGGAATAATTAGCACGTTTGCTTGAATATCGTGTAACAGGTTGCAAGGATGACTTCTCCTCTCGTTTAGATAGTAGTATATATACATAGTAATGCTTGCCTTCTCATCGTCAACGAACTATTATTATTATTATTATTATTATTCTCTGGACTGATAATTAGCTTTACTAAAAATAAGATATTTTAAATGAATAATATATATATATATATATATATATATATATTTTTATTATCTATTTCCACCTGATTATATTTTAATATAATAAAAATATCTATTTTAATTTCGATATTAAAAAAATATTTTAAATTATATTCAATTTCAACGTTACACCGTGCATCCTATATACTATATATATTATTATTATTATTATTATTATTATTATTATTATTATTATGATTATGGTTATTATTATTATTATTATTATTATTATTATTATTATTATTATTATTATTATTATTATTATGATTATGATTATGATTATTATTATTATTATTATTATTATGATTATGATTATTATTATTATTATTATTTATCCATTTCATTTCATTATCTATTTTCACCTGATCGACATTTTTTTTTTATTTTAATTTTGATATAAAAAAAAAATTTCAAATCATATTCAACTTCAATGTTACACACTATTATTATTTATCTAATTCATTTTATCATCTATTTCCGTCAGACTTAAATTACGCAATTTTCATCTATTTCTAATTATAATAAAAATAATTCTAATTTTTGTACAAAAGTAATTACGAGATAATTAAGATTAAAAAAAAAAAAAAGAAAAAAAAAAAGAAAAGAAAAACTTTCAATTTTGTTCAACTTTAATGTCACACATATATCGACTATTATTTATCTAATATCATTTAATTATTCACTTCCAAGAGACAAATGATCGTAATATTAATAATTAATTAATTAATAAGTATTAAATAATACAATAAAAATAATTCCTTTTTCTTGTCTAGATTAATTACGAGATAATTAAGATAAATAAATTTCAAGTTTTATTAAAAAATTGAATTTCATGCATCGTACGTGAATAAGATACGCGGTCAAAGATATAAAAGAGATAAGAGAGAATGTAAAATGGAATCTCATCCATGAGAAGCTTCTAATTCCAAAGGCCATAATGGTATAGAACATGTGTACGTGTACGTGTGTGTGTGTGTGTGTGTGTGTGTGTATGAGAGAGAGAGAGAGAGAGAGAGAGAGAGAGAGAGAGAGAGAGAGAGAGAGAGAGAGAGAAAGCCGGAAGCAAAAAGGAAAAGAAGCGAAAAGTAGATACTTTTGGGAGCGAAGTTATAGAATAGAGGAAAAGAGAAGAGAAGAAAAAAAGAAGAGAGAAAAAAAGTGGAAAAGAGAGGGGTAAAACAAGAGAAAAAGAGAAAAATAACAGGAAAAAAATGAGTGAGAGAGAGAAAGAGAGAGAGAGAGAGAGACCTAGAGTCATAGGTCCACAACTTCTTCTTCTTCTTCTACTTCTACTTCTACTTCCTCATCGAGATATTGCTTCGTTACATGAAAACCCCATTTAAGTGTTCGCACTGAAGATTACTTCGAAAACTCTAATTTATCGTGACGCATCAAGTCTTTCGTTTGCAAGAGCACATTATGTGCACGATATCCCATTAGCTCTGAACAAAAAAGGAAGAAAAAAAAAATAAAAAAAAATAAAAAAAAAAAATAAAAAAAGAAATTAAAAAAAAAAGGATGCTATCGAGAGCTACAAGAGACGACAAAGATGGGGCTGTTGTGGGGGTGGGGGGAAGGAAGGGAGAGGGCTGGAGTGGGGGGGGGGGGGAGTAAAAAAAGGAAAAGGGAAAGAAAAGAGAGAGAGAGAGAGAGAGAGAGAGAGAGAAAGTGGAAAAAAAAGAAAGTATCAGAGAAAAAAGATTAAGGAGAAAAAGAGAGAGAGAGAGAAGAGAGATTAAGTAAAGAAAGTGAAATCTTTTGTGATAAAAAGTGTCCTCTTGATTTGATTTAATTTTCTTTTCTATTTTTTTTTTCCTTTTGCTTACTTTTTTGCTTCATTTTTTTTCTTTTTCTTTTTTATTGTTGTTATTACAAGAGAGCGTAAGAAAGAGAGAGAGAGAGAGAGAGAGAGAGAGAGAACTTCTTGAAAACTCGTCGATATATCGCGAATAAGCTAAGCTCGAACTAGAAAAGAAGAAGTATCATATATAAAAAAAAAAAATAAAAAAAAAAAAAAAATTGATTTTCTTTTATTCAATATTTAAACAAACACGATAGTTTGCGATTTCCAGCCACGTAGCGACATTTTATCAGAGATAAATCAGTTTTCTATGTATTATAACTTAGCTCGCTCTATGTAGCCCCCCCCCCTCCTTCTCCGCCTCCTTCTTCTTCCTCTCGTCCCATAAACCCTAAATCCCACACCGCCCAAATGAAAAGTAGACAAAGAAGAATTTGAAACTCGACACATGTGTCGTCTCGTTCGTACTGTTATAAACGTCCGGTATTATTGTATATGATTTCTCTCTCTCTCTCTCTCTCTCTCTCTCTCTCTCTCTCTCTCTCTCTCTCTCTCCTACGTGAGAAATCTTTCTTTTTTTTTCTTATTTATTCTCTTCTTCTTCTTCTTCTTCTTCTCCTTCCTCCTCCTCCTTTTATTTCTTATAGAAGTGCAAAAAAGAACTGTGATAAGAAACTTGTGGAAAATTGAATACGCGAGACACTTCGGTTTTTTTTCTTTTTTTTTTTTTTTTTTCCTCTTTTTCTTCTCTCTTTTTTCAAAAATATCGTTATATTTTCTGCGATCGCGTGCGTCGAAAAAGAGAGAAAGAGAGAGAAAATGAAAAAAAGAAAAAAGAAAAATCATTAATCCTTATTGATCGAAAAATATTATAGCACATTTTCGTCGGACGACTTCAAACCCCTAGGAACTTTTTTAAAATTTGCCAGAAAAAAAGAACAAAAAAAAAAAAAAAAAGAAAAAGAAAGAAAGAAAAAAAAAATAGGAAAAACAAAATAAAAAGAAGAGAGTAAAAAAGATATTAAAACGAAATAGAAAGTCGAGAGAGGGAAAAAATATTAATTGATTTTTAAAATCGCGTAGAAACTTTTCAATCACTCGAATGTATGTATCTATGTATGTATGTATGTATGTATGTATGTATGTATGTATGTACATAGGATCGTGGCTTAATTATTGTCAAGTTGAAAGTTTTAATTAATCTATCGAAAGATATAGTAAGTGAAAAAATAATAATTTTCACCAAAGGAAAAGAAAAGAAAAGAAAGACAGAAGAAAAAAAAGGAAAGAAGAAGAAGAAGAAGAAGAAGAAGAAGAAAATAAAAATATATCTTAAATAATCATAATCAAGTATTTTCTTGTGAGCCAGAACGAACTCTAAGGAATA
>NC_062197.1:4730183-4742683 GCF_912470025.1 Vespa velutina | reverse complement strand
AACGAAGTAAACTAGAAATTTATGTAGGTATTAGTACTCTGTTTCTCCTTCTCAAAATTTCGAAAGTCACGTATATACGCTAGCTGCGTAAAACATAAATATACATTTGCATACATATATATGTATATATATATATAAAATATATATATAGCCACATAGGTCGACTTGCAAATCGGAGAATGAAACATTCCAAGAAACCGAAACTTCGAATGTACCAAGAGAACTCTTGGCATTCGTGTGAATGCGAAAGACCGTCTAGAAAGTGCATTACGCTCGTTCCCTTCGTGAGAATAAAGGAACCCCAGAGAGAGAAAGAGAGAAAGAGAGAGAGAGAGAGAGAGAGAGAGAGAGAGAGAGAGAGAACTCCTTCCACAAGTCGATAAATATATCGAGCTCTTCACGCTTTCTTTATGTTACTTGTATCGAAGTGATATGTACATGTAGAGACACGTTCGCATGATCTTTTTTCGATTCTTTCAAAAACGCGTAAGCCCTTTTCTTCTTCTTCTTCTTCTTCTTTTTCTTCGACTTCATCTCGATAAAGACGATAGTGAAAGAGAATTGAATTTTTTAAAAGCTCAAGGTAAATCGACTCCGTTGAGAAAAAAATTGTTAAAAATAAAAAAAAAGAATATATATATATATATACTCATATATTAAATATTATATATATATATATCTATAAAGTTTTCAAACGACGTAGTTAAACCCTTGTTGTGCATGTGGGGGTGTAGGATACCCCAGGCCATCTTTCAGCTCAATTGAAACAATTCGTTCGTTGCATGATTCATGAATTTTTGTTCTTCATTTTATTTTTTTTTTCTTCTTTTCTTTTGTTATAACAAAATTGGAAATGCATTTGCAAACCTACTGATTATTATTTCCAAAGGCTTCATAAAGAATATACGGTTATTTTTAAAGAGAATGAAAATTATTTCTTCACTATAAATGTAACAGTCGTATATATAAATGTACCTGGTGATTATATTCACAATTCGAAATTATTTCAAGATATACAAAACTTGATATTATTTTTGTGAGTTACTTACAACAACTTGAAATTATTTGGACGTGTGCTGAATTAAAGGGATAAAAATAAGGGATGAATAGAAGGGGGAGAAAAACAAAACAAAACAAAACAAAACAAAACAAAACTAGAAAAACAAAAATTAATCGACATTCAAAAGCGAGGAGATGCGCGAAATACGTGTTCGAATTTTGAATAGAAATTATTTCGTTTATTAAACGAACGAGACGTTCGTTGGAAAGGGGAGGGGGTTGGCGCGCGACGGGGAAACTGGAAAGAGCTACCATAGAAAATTAAAAGGGAAAAAGAGATTTTTTCATCCTTTATAATATACATTCATCCTTCCGTTTAATATCATCCACTTGTAAAGCGACCGTGCGAAAAATTAGATCTCACTCTGGTAATCATCAATCGAACTAAGCTTCGTTTGCTCCACGAAATGGAATCATCCCCATGGAACAAGTTCGAAAGATACAAAGGATCGTATCATCTGGCTTCGCTCAGACTTATTAATAATATTAAAAAGTCTTTCCAAAAGAGAGACAGGAAAGGCTGGAACGAGAGGGGTGGGGAGGGGAGGGTTAAATGATGTCTATTACCCTACAAAAAAGAAAGAAAAAAAGAAAAAAAGAATTAGAAAAAAGAAAATAGAAAGGATCAAGAGAGATAGGCAAAGGATTAAAATTTGCCGTCTGACGAAAAGATAAGAGGACAAAGTGTGATCGAAGATGATCGAAAAAAGAAACGAAAAGGAAAGAAAAGATGAGAAATGAAAGAAGAAATAAGAAAAAGAAAGATTAAAAAAAACAGAAAGAAAGAAAGAAAGAAAGAAGGAAAGAAAGAAATCGAGCCACGCCAATTAAATATTCTCGATTATGTGTACAACTAAAGTGCATGTATGCACTTCTTTTTCTTTTCTTTTTTTCTGAAGAAAGGGAGGGAGGGAGGGAGGGAGGGAGGGAGGAAGGAGGACAGGAGGAATTTCCATTGCGTTTTAATAACTAAAAGAAGATCCTTTGTTTGTCCTTGGTATTTAATATATATCTCCTTTTTTTTGTTTTACTTCGTAACCCAATTGAAATGGAAGAACTTGTATCTCGAGGATCACATGCCAGATGTATTATTTTTTTCTGAAAGAGATAATGAGACTAATAAAACGAGAACTCTCTCTTTCTCTCTCTCTCTCTCTTACTCTCTTCTTATTATCCAGCAACCACTCTCGGATATTCGCTCTTTCTTTTTTACTTCTTAACCAAAGATTAACTTAAAGTTAGATGAAAGTAGAGAATGTCTACTTTCTTATGTGAGATAATATCGGTTCATATAATCTCGTTGAAAATACACGACACACACACACACACACACACATATATATACATACATACATACATATGACACATATACATATATATACACACACATATGATACACACAAAATTTACTAATTAAAGAAAACACTGCTAAAATAATTCGTTAGCTTGTCTAGATATTAATATAAAAATTTTTAAGTATTCAAAAAAAAAAAAAAAAAAAAAAAAAAATACAAGTTTGTTTAAATTCTTTTCCAAAATTGTTTAAGTATTAAAAAAAAAAAATATATATATATATATACGATAATAATTATAATTATAATCGATGTTATTTCATAAAAAAATGAATGACCTCACTAAACGCATTATGCATTATGATTAAAATCACTACTTCTTTTTTGTTTTTCTCATTCATCACACGTACGTTTTGATTTAACAATTAAGAAAAACATTGATAAACGATGCTGTTAAATTGTTGGATTTTGATATAAAAATTCTAAAGTATCCAAAAAGAAGAAAAAAAAAATATATATATATATATATAATGTATATAAATTTATTGAAATACTTTTTTAATATTTATTAAAATATTGAAAAATATTTTAAAACAATTTTTCAAATTGTATAGAAACATACGATACTGAATTACGCAATGACCTAATTTTATTTTCCATAAAGAAATGATTTCTCTAACGTATTGTATATTTAATTTCCAATTAATATCTCAATACCGTTCACTCATCGCACGCACGTTTTGACTTAATAAAAAAAAAAAAAAATAAAAGAAAACATTGATAAACGATTATTAGATCGTTGGATATTAAATAAACACATTCTGATTGAAAAAAAAAAAAAAAAAAAAAAAAAAAAAAAAAAAAAAAAAAAAAAAAGGAATAAACGAATAAATAAATAAAAGAAAAGGAAAATTACAATATTCTTTGAACAAAAATTTTTCTTTTTAAACAAAATTCTTCGTTCAAAATTATATGGGAAACGATAGTAATTATGTAATGTACTAATTACAATTAACTTAATTATATTTCGTAAAAAGATATGATCCTTTCAACGCATTATATTACGATAATCGATTTAGAGAGAATCTCAGCATCGTTCATTTATCATACTCGGTGCACTCAGTTACGTCGTTATCTCATGTTTTTTTCGTTTCTCTTTCACAACCGGTTGACAAATAACCGAATATAAAAACTATCCCGTTGTCACAGCGTTATTATTTCAGTGACGGGAGAAGCTTTACGGGATTATCCGTTCAAAAAACGACGATAATCAACGAGAACACTTTTGTAAATAAAAAATCACGACTTGTCTCTCTCTCTCTCTCTCTCTCTCGTTCTTTCTCTCTCTTTTTCTATTTCTCTCTGCGAAATATTTAATTGAATTAAACAAATCGATATATCAACATTTGCGGAAGTATCCATGTCGATCAGTAAGTAATCCTGACATTTTTTAAATTTTATATTTAAATAAATACAGACATTGTTTTTATTGAAAATTCTAAAAATTTAACAATATATTATTTAAAAATATTCTCTCTCTCTCTCACTCTCACTCTCTCTCTTTTTCTCTATATTATATATATATAAATATTTTACTATAAATATATAATATCGTTTATAGTAACATTAAATAATAACTTATACTACTTAATACCTTATACTATTTTATATTAAAAAAATGTATATACATATATATATATATATATATATATATATATATATGTATATAAGATACATCTTCATATACTACATCTTTTAATAGTATAATCGTATGCATATATATTTATGGATATACCTATATATAAATATATATGATAATATATAATTTATAGTATTTTTAATAATAACAATAATCATAATAATAATAATAATAATAATAATAATAATAATAATAATAATAATAATAATAATAATAATAAAAACCTCGTCCATTCAGAAATATTAAGTATTAAAAATACCAAAATTTTTTATAAACTCAAAACTTAATATTCCTATACAATACATACATACATACGAATACATACATATATATATATATATATGTACATATACGTACTGCAAATTAAAAATTTCTATATAAATCCTCTCACGATGTTGGATCATGGTCCGTAGTTGTATCGTAGCCCATCGTAGAAAAATTTATTTGCCGACATTAGATTACCGGCGAAGTCAAGAAAAAGGATAAAAGATCTCGGTGAGAAGAAGGAAGATTAGAGGTGACGAGCGGGGGAAGGAGAGGGGGATAGGAGTAGAGGGCGGAGGTTTGAAAGACGAAGGACGAAACTGATCGACGGCAGTTAAGGAGAGCGTTAAATAACGTTCCAAAGAAAGTACTAAGGAAAAATATTGTGAGAAAAGAAGAAGAAGAAGAAAACTGGAAAGATAAAAAGGGAACAAGAAGCAAAGGACAGGGAGTAAGGGGTAAGGCGTAGAGGATAGGGGTAGAAGTAGAGTTGGGGGGGAGAGGTAGAGTACTCCCCGCTTTGGCCCGATCTTTTCTATCGAAAAAGATCCGCACACAGAAGATTCGCCGTACAAAGGAACACCCACTGTTTGCTTTTCTTCTTTTCTATCCTGTCTTAACGTCTGACGGGAGCCAACGTTAAGAGAAAGAAAAGCTCAAATTGCTAAAGAAAAAGAATAAATGAGAGAGAGAGAGAGAGAGAGAGAGAGAGAGAGAGAGAGAGAGACATTCGATCTATCAAGGATTCTTTATCGTCACCTCGAATGAATATTTAGATAACTATTTATAAAGGAGTGATTAAAATCCATTGAAAATTGACTAATTAAATGGATCAACGATGGAAAATTAAATGTATAAATTATTAATTGATTAATATAATCTTTTTCTTATCTTTTCTTTTTTTGTACTTCTCTTTTTTTATACTTCTCTCTTTTTTTTTTTTTTTTTTTTTTTTTTTCCAAAGCCCACTGATCGATAATTGACGGCTAATTAAATGGATCAACGATGGAAAATTGAATGTATAAATTATTAATCGATTAATGACGTCTTTTTCTTTTTCTTCTTAAAATTCATTCATCAAAAATAATACATTTATAACTCATTCATTTTATTAAAATATACATACATATATATAATATATATATATTATGTATATAAATTTGTCGTAGAATTAATAAACAAAAGTAATTACATTTTCACTTAAGATATATTCATATAAATAATGTAATATAACAAATGAATTTGTAATACTCCTATAACAGTATTTAATTAACAAAGAGAAATTATTATCATGACATTAATTGCTTAACAAAGAAGGATTAACATCAAGAATAATATATAATAAAATATGGAGAATATCATACAAAAGACTTAACAATCTATCTTTCACGAAAATCTTACCTCAATGAAGTGTTAATTTCTTAGATAAGAAAATGACGAATTGGAGGTATCTTAATATTCTTAAATTTGAGAGAAATTACACGGAGAAAACGATAACAGGAAAGAACAGAAAAGTGAGAAATTAACACGAAGACGTATACGAAGATATAAACGAAGAAGAAACTTCTTTATAAAATATACATTTTGTACCAATGTATCTTACAAAACGTAATATCCTCTCAACAGATGACTATATCTAAAACTCAGAGCTTTCACAATATTCATGAATTATCGTAAAAACGTTGAATTTCTTCGTTTTAGATAAAAGCTCTCTCTATTACTCTCTCTCTCTCTCTCTCTCTCTCTCTCACACACACACACACACACACACTTTAACTTTACTTCTCACTATCTTTCTTTCTATAAAAAAAGAAAAGAGAACGAGAACGAGAGAGAGAGAGAGAGAGAAAATACAATTGAAGGACGAAATAATGACCAAAAGAAGATGGAACAAAAAAACATTTATATATATATATATATATATATAAACATACTTAGTTTAGAAGGGTATATACTTATATATCCTTGCGTGCAAGTCATCCGGAGAATTAAGTCTCTTTCGTAATAAACCTTTTTGTTGCAACAATTTCCGACTGTGCGGGAAGAGTGAGTGAATCGAGTGCCAACGAAGCAGAAAATAATAAAAAAAAAAGTGAATGAGTGAGTGAGTGAGTGAGTGAGTGAGTAAGTGAGTGAGAGAGAGAGAGAGATCCCTCTTAACTTTTGCACGACACGCCTGCCATTCAACGACTTGTTTATTTTTCACGGCTCATTCTTTTCTTTTCTTTTCTTTTCTTTTCTTTTCTTTCTTTCTTTAATTTTCTTCCTTTCTCTTTCTAACTCTTACGAAGAAATAACCACAAGTGGCTTTTCTTTTCAGTACCAATTCTTCTTTAACCTGAATCCATGAAATTTTTCTTATCCGCAATTCAAGAGAAAGAGAAAGAGAAAGAGAAAGAGAAAAGGATAAAATAAAATTCTTATTCATTTCATAATACGTCCAAAAAAAAAAGTAAATTTAAAAAAGAACAACAAGTAATAATTCAACGTTTAGATTTATTCACTCAATACAAAGGAGTATTTCACGTCGATCTTATCGTTTATCGAATGACAAAGGAATCGATACGTCCTCATATATATATATACATATATATATATATATCTAGTACTTGTTCAAACCAATTGTGAAAGTTTTGTCAAAGGGAGAAAACTAATTTTCTCTTAATACAAAAGCAACTATGTAAGTAATTCTGGAATACATTATTCTCTCTATTTACATATAAGAGAAGTTTCGTTACTCATGCGAGATAATCATGCGTTTGATATATATATATATATATATATATATATATATATATAGATCAAACGAAATGATCTATAATTTTCCAATGGAAAAAGAAAAGAAACAAAAAAAAAAAAGAAAAACAAAGAAAGCAACCTATTAGTTACTAATTAAATTAATTATCCTTGCAAAACTATCCTTTAATGTTACATTGAATCTAACAAATAAAATAATAGTACCAATGAGTAATACTTAGTACTTAGTACATAGATACTTTAGTATTTAATACATCCTAAGTTTGATTTTAAATGAAAGATGTATGCGTGCATATTTACTATGCGATCGGTTTTCTTTTCGTTATAAAAAAAAAAAGTCACTTCCGATATATTTTCTAGCAAAAGTCAGAAAAAAAAAGAGAATAAACAAACGAGTATAATGTTCTTTACTTTTTTTTTTTTTTTTTTTTTTTTTTTCGTACAATGGTGATACGAAGGTTCAAAGTTGACGAATTTCTAGAGACCGTAACTTTTTTCCCCTGACATTTCTTACTCACGGAGAGGTGGTTAAAAAAAAAAAAAAAAAAAAAAAAAAAAAAATTCTAAATTAAAAAAAAAATGAAAAAGAAAAACAAACAAAAAAGAACGCAAAACTTCAAAGCAATGTCATATCTTTTTATAACATCTCCCACTACAAGAAGTTTCTCTCTCTCTCTCTCTCTTTCCAAATCTTATCTTAAAAAAAAAAAATAAAAAAGACATCTTTTTTACGATATACTCATCATCGTCCAAACTTCACAGAAGATACAATCTTTTTCTTCGAAGATTAATTTTTTTGGTTAGCTTGGAAGGAAAGAATCTCTGGTTCCATTTATTCGACACAGAAAGAAAGATAAAAAGAAAGAAAGAAAGAAATAAAAAGAGAGAGAGAGAGAGAGAGAGAGAGACTTTACGTTTCAACTGGTCCCAACCCCTCGTCCCAACCCTTATGGCAACTAACGACAAAGAGACATCTTGTCGGGTTGGACGAAAAAAGATGATCCGTCCTTTAATTTTCAACAAAGAAACGAGATAGAAAAGAAAAGTCGATACAAAGGATCCACAATTATTTTCATCCTTTCTATTAGATATAGATCGGCGAGAGTAAAGGGGTGGCAGGGAGGGGTGGGTTGGGCGAGGGAAAGAACGAAGAGAATAGGGGTAAGAATATAAAAATTTAGATCTCTGCGCACGAGTAATAAAAATTTGTCAACAGAAATTATATCGCGTACATGTTTTACATTCTTTCAATCTTTTCAATGATAAATCTCTATCAAAAAATTATCAAATAATAATAATTAATAATAATAATAAGTAAATAAATAATTTTCCAATAATTAGTATTCGTTCAACTTATTCATAAATTATGAGTCAATGAAAAAAAAAAAAAAAAAAAAAAAAAAAAAAAAAAAAAAAAAATTAATCTAAGACATGATTGAACTTCGTGATATCATCGAGAAGCTGGATTTGATGAAAAGACGAAATTAGATAAAATAAAATAAAATAAAAAAAAAAAAAAAAAAAAAAAAAAAAAAAAAAAAAAAAAAAAAAAAACAAAAAGAAAAAAAAAGAATAAAAAAATCGAATGAAAAATAAATTATTGATAATTACAAATTCCACTGCATGACAAAAAAGAAAAAAAAAAAAAAAAAAAAAAAAAAAAAAAAATCAAACGAAAATTGTGTGAAACGATCGATGATTCTATAACGACACGATGATCACGAAAATATCTTGTAAAATTAATGCAACCAACTTTAGCGATAATTAAATTTCTATCGCGTGGTGTCTGCCGTACGCGTCTCTCGAATTTTGATCGTCTCTAAATACATACATACACACATACATACATACATACATACATACATACATACATACATACATAAATACATACCTACGTACATTACATATGTAGTTCGGATAACAATGCAGCGGACAATGGTGCCTGCGAGCGATAGATCATAGAGCCCTTTAACGTCTTCGAACTCCTCTATTTACTTGCCTATCGCGTTTAATCGAGGACAGTCGAATCATCTACTATACGTATATCTATGTATATCTATATCTATATCTATATCTATATCTATATATATATCTATATATATATATATATATATATACATACACACACACACATATATATATATACGGAGAGAGAGAAAGAGAGAGAGAGAGAGAGAGAGAGAGAGAGAGAGAGAGAGAGAGAGAGAGAGAGAGAGTATATGTATATACAGATCCCTGCGACAATTTATGGGGAGTATATCGCGACAGGTTCGATATATCGGATTTTACATTTCGATCGAGAGCGTTCAAGGATCGGCTGTCGTAATTTGTACGAATTCGTTTGAATTCGAAAATGTACGTGAATATAACACACACGTCGTAGAAAAATGAAAAAGAAAAAGGAAAAAGAGAGAAAGAGAGAAAGAGAGAGAGAGAGAGAGAAATGAATTTCAAGTGGAATTATCATATCGAATTTAATAACGTACTTAATTAGACAATAATGACGTAAACTCACGAATTAGTGATATACCCATTACAAAAACGATTATATAATTAATCTACGTAAGTATGGATTAATCTACGTATACGTATCTAATATATTATATATACGTAAATATATGCAATATAAATTATATTATATAAGCTTAATTAATTAACGTATCCTAAATATATACAAAGAAGAATATAATTATCGATATTATTACCAGATATATATATATATATATATATATATATATATATTAATATAATATAATAATATAGTAGTAATAATTAAACGGAGTACTGCTCCGTTCATATATGCATATGTCGTACGAATTAATCGGATTCATATACGTATAATAACTCTCTCTATCTTTCTCCTCTTTCTATTTTTCGTCGAGCGCGCATATTAGCATTGCTTGATCACTTGAACATTTCTAATTAATTTCTAAGCATATAGGAGTAGAGACGTACGTTTATCTCAATCGCTTAAATAATGATCATGAGAAACGTTGAAACTCATTATACGTGATATATAATATAACAATATAAAACTCGTTAGAGCAACACGCAATGACAGAAGAACAAACTGCGAAAATCTATCTATCTCTTTTCCTTTTGTCTCATCATCATCATCTCTCTCTCTCTCTTTCTCTCTCTCTTTCTCTCTCTCTCTATGTTCTTGTCTTTTCATTTCTTTCCTTTTTTATTTCTTACCTTTAGAATCGCTAACGATGCGCAAAAGACGCCATAATTCATAAACAATGAGCTCGAAAAGGGGGTATATAGTTAAAGGACGATGAAAGACTTTAAGACGCGGAATAGGTCGTCATAGCGACGGCATGATCTGTTCCTGCGCATGTCGGATTCGACCGGATTCACAGTGCACGCGGAGAGAGAGAGAGAAAGAGAGAGAAAGAGAGAGAGAGAGAGAGTTAGAGAAAGAGAGAGAGAGACCCCGCTTCCTCGCGGTCACGCCCTTCGAAATTACGAAGAACTATTTTCCTTGATACTATCCTTCTACGAGATATTATAATACATACATACAGTTTTAAACGAACGATATTTAATATTAAAATTACTGATCTACTTTTTTTATCACTTGTCTGTTTCACAGATGAATGAAAAAACAAAAAAAAAAAAAAAAATCTATATTTTATCAATTATTCTCAATTAATCTTATTGTAATAAATAAAGAAATAAAAATAGCACTCTTCGATGTCATTATATGCAAGATAATTTATCATGTGCAAGATATATTATATATATATATATATATATTAGGTTGGAAACTATGAAACGGACGTTTTTGTTTAGTTATTTATTTTCATTCAATGCCCGTTTCATAATTTCCAACCTAATATATATCGATGAATATATACGAACGATATTAACATTGCTATTATTGATTTTTTTTTTTTTTATCACATGCCTATTTCACAGATATTTAAAAAAAAGTAAATTCATTCGTCATTACTTTTTAATTAATCTCATTGCAATGAATAAATAAAAATAGCATTTTTTCGATACTATCCGTGTGCAAGATATATTATATATATATATCGATGAATATATACAGTTATAAATGAACGATATTAACATTAGAATTCTTTTTTCTTTTTTTTTTTTGTTTTTTTTTTTCTTTTTTCTTTTTTTCTAATCATATATCTATTTTGCAGATATTTGAGAAAAGAAAAAGGAATACAACCAAAAAATTTTATTAATCATTATTTTTAGTTAATATATATATATATAAATATATATAAATAAATTGATATATATAAATAAAAATAGGTTTCAATTGACATCGTTAAAAAGAAAAAATCTATAATGGGTTGATTACAGTGTTAACGAGCTTTAAAATCAAATCGATATTACGTATTTTGAAAAGTTAGTTATATAAAGGGGAAAGAAGGAAAAAAAAAATAAAAGGGCAGAAAGAAGAAGAAGAAGAAGAAAAAAATTGGAACAATCACACGATCGACAATAAATTTCAATGTTAATTACTCGATAAAATAAAAAGAATGGAAAAGAATTGTACGATGATATACGAAAGAAATTCTAACGACGCTATAATCATCGAACGGCAATAAATTTCGATGTTGATCGTTATAAAAAAAAAAAAAAAAAAAAAAAAAAAAAAATCAATTTAGATGATTAAAGAAATTTCATTAATTTAATCGGGATTAATATTACAAGTTACGAGTTATGAGTTACGAGTTACGAGTTACGAGTTACGAATCAAATAAGCAACCTAAGCAGGCTAATGATCACTTAGCGTGCAAATGTGTGCCTGCGTGTATAAGATATCCAGTTAAAAAAGAAATGAGATCAAAAGGAAGCATGAGTAATCAAAGAAAAGAAAAGAAAAGTAATAATAATAAATAAATAAATAAAAAAAAAAAAAGATAAAAAAAAACAAACCATGAAATACGATAAACGATTCGAGGCGCATTTAACTTTTTCTGATGATCTAAATTTCCTAAATCTACGATAATATTCTCTTCTTCGATTACAAACATTAAATCGTTGACGATATTAGACGCATTATATTATATTTATAATTGTTAACATGGTAACATGCTACAATTAAATTGAGATTTTAATTGTCATAGTTATCTTTCGATTATACGACTGACTATCACAGATCGTGATAACTAACGAGTAAATATCTACGTATAGTACGTACGTATTATATCATCCATTTCTACATACTACACGTGCAACGGACGGAAGAAACTTTGTTTCCGCTCTTCGAAATGGCTTCAACATCATCTTTTTCATGGTATTATTATCCTGTCTGTGACAACAAGTTAGAAACTTCTTTATTGCGATTGATTTTTATACTAGCGAAATAATTCAAAAAAGAAAAAAGAAAGAGAAAAAAAAAAGGAGAAAAAAGAAAAAATAAATAAAGTAGATAAAATATATACAATATCTATATAAAT
>NC_062197.1:4720183-4725183 GCF_912470025.1 Vespa velutina | reverse complement strand
TTATTATTTTTCGTCGAAGTACATACATACGTATGTACGTGTCTGTATGTATGTATGTATGTGTCTTTTTCTTTTGTTTTCATTGTAACCTTCAAATTGAGCCGTTGAATTACGAGGTATTATAAAATAATAACAGTGGTGAGAGATACGACTAAGGGAAGAGATCGTCATTCCAGATTTGTACTCTTTACATTCGTTATCGTAAGCTCTCTTGGTACGTATTTAGAAATCATTTGGAAATTCCTTCGAATTATTAGAAGATAGATAATTAGTTCGGTTCAAATACGTTAAAACGTTTATACGAATAATAAATCTAGGAATTCTTATTGGGCATTATGAATATTTTTATATTATTATTTATATTAGAAAAATTTGTCGTAAGGTAATTTCGTCGAAATTAACCTCACTTTTATCTTTCGTTCGAGAATATACATATGTATGACGATAATGTTAGGAATAAAGTAAATTGCGAAACGTATAACGAGTTCGTCGTAAACTTATAACTTACATATATATTCTTTTCCTTTTTTTTTATTTTTTTTATCTTTTATGTTAGATTAAGAACATTATCATCATCATCATCGTTTTTATTATTATTATTATTATTATTATTATTATTATTATTATTATTATTATTATTATTATTATTATTATTGGGTAGATAGATAATAGAATCTAAAGAATATTTTACGAAAATTAAATCGAAATTAATCTTACTTTTATTCGAAGATATTTTCAAGGAAAATTTGTCGTAAATGTCGAAAAAAGATCATAATTGCGAAACGTAACGAGTTTGTCATTGAACTTATAACTTATTTCTTAACTAATGAAAATTATTATATATCCATTGTTAGAAAAGTTATCTTTAAAAGATAGTTCTTTAGAAAAATAAAACATGTCCAAGTTAATCTAACTCATCTCGAACTTTTTCAAGAAAAATTGGAAGATTGAAAAATATTGGAAGGCAGATTACCCCCGTCTTCCCCTCACCCTCCCTCTCGTCTTTCATCCCCGAAAAAAAAGATATAAGAAAGAAAAGAAAACAGTAAAATTATTATTATTATTATTATAATTATTATTATTATTATTATTATTATTATTATTATTATTACTAAAAGAATCATCTATAAAGAAACTTTTCTGAAATTATTAAGATCCAAGTCGATTTAGCACCTTTCGAAGTTTTTTTTTTGTCTCTTTTCTCTCCTTTTTTTTTCTTTTTTTTTTTTTTTTTTCTTCAAGGAAAACAATTTGTCGAAAATGTTGAAAGAAGACAAATTGGTTAAACTTATAGCGTGTGTCGTCGTAAACTTGATCTTACTTTTTTTTTTCCCTCGTTTATGGTAGATTCGCATATAAGTGAGCAAAGGTAAATGTGACTATCATAAAGTTTGGAGATAGTATAGACCACGTATATCACGTGTAACATAATCTCACATTGGTCGCTTATGTGTGTACTCTCTTGTATTAACACATTTACTCTACCAACTTAATATATTGTGTAACCTACTACTAACACCCGTTTATCAAACTCGATTCATATACATATATATATATATATATATATATATATATATATATATATGCGTGCATATGTGCATGGATGAGTATAGCTTTAAGTATTTCTACGTAGATAAGTGTGTGTGTACGTACACAAAGGACGACAAATGTTGCACTTAACCGAATTTGTGCAATAGTATTAAACGTAATAGTTTCCCATATGTGTCCTAATATACTATTTAATCCCGACAGAAACGTTAAAATGCACACAGAAATGCAACTGTATGCACACACACACACACACACACACACACACACACACACACACACACACACACACACACACACACACACACACACACACACACACACACACACACACACACACGCACACGCACACGCACACGCACACGCACACACACACACACGCACACACGCACACGCATACACACGCACAGCAAAGACACACACAGATACACATGCGTGATACGTAAAACGTTTATAATAGAAGTGCAAAATTTAAAATCCATTTTTCCATGATAACTCGTTATTACTTTTGCGATAGTAGTAATTTCCTTAGGAAAACGTATAATTATTTTCTTCATATTCGATCCTTTTGGCGGGGAAAGGTAATTCAAATGGAGGAGAAAAATTATTAAAGAAAAATCAAGTTGGTTCGTTGATACGTAATCACGAAAGGGGAAATAAAAAAAAAAAAAAAAAAAGAAAAAAAAAGGAAGAAAAAAAAACAGGAAAAAAAATAGGAAAAAAGTAGAAAAGAAAAAAAGGAACTTAGGAAAAAGTGAAGTCGTTAAATTTCAATTTGTTCCATTTTCCATTTTCTTTGACAAGCGCAATTTTGATTCGTAAAGTCTCATCCTTTTGAAATTCTCTTCTACAATCTTTCTCTCTCTCTCTCTCTCTCTCTCTCTCTCTCTCTCTCTCTCTCTCTCTCTCTCTCTCTCTCTCTCTCTTTCTCTTTCTCTGTCGTACGAGAGATATAATTTTTTTTCTCTCTCTCTCTCTCTCTCTCTCTTTTTTCTTTTTTTTTTTATTCTTCCTCCTCCTTTTTTTCTCTTTTTTCATCTGATAAAAAATTTTCAATTTTCGTGCACTCTTATGATTCATTTTTATGAACGTTTTATGTTATAACTTATAGGATGTTGATAAAGAACGTAAAGTAACAAAGAAGAAATAACGGGTAACCCTTTTATATGATATTAGAAGAGTCAGGAACTTTGGATAGATGAAGAAGAAGTTGGTTGGTTCGTGTAGTTTAATAATCTGTTTTATCGATAGGATAATTGAAAGACCACTTTACTATGTTCGATTCGAAGAGAAGGACGAGAGGAGAATAGAGATGGAGATTAAGGTAGTGAAGGGGAGGAAGTGGGAGGAGGAGGAAGTGGTGATAGCGATGATGATGTTCGAGAAGGTAGAAGAGATGGCGAACTGGCATACAGGAGGAGGGGGGTGGGTGGGTGGATGGTTCGTAAACGCATTATAGACACTTCTGAATGCAATTAGAGCCCGGAATCGTCGAAGGACTTTGAGAGAGATAGATAGATATAGATAGATTGATAGATAGACAGATAGATAGATAGAGATAGAGAGAGAGAGAGAGAGAGAGAGAGAAAGAGAGAGAGAGAGAGAAGTTTTGGTCACGTTCGATAATTCGAAACCGACTTCAACGGTCGACAATTTCCGATTTTTGCTTTGCTTCCTTCTTAACAAACAATCTCTCTTTCTCTCTCTCTCTCTCTCTCTCTCTCTCTCTCTCTTTTCTCTCTTTCTATCTATTTCTTTCTTCCCTTCCGTTTTATATTATATTTACATTAGAAATCCTATAAAACCTTTAGCATTTCTTTCTATATGCGTTTGTTCGTCGTACAATTTCTTTTTCCTCTTTAATAAATATCACAAAAAAAAAAAAAAAAAAAAAAAAAGACAAATAAATAAATAGATAAATATAATCGTGATAAATTGATAAAAAAAAAAAGATATAATCATAGAGAAATAAGAAATAAATAAATACATAAACAAAGGAAAGAAAGGAAAAAAAAAAATAAAAAAAAATAATAAAAAAAAAAGAAGAAGAAAGAAGAAGAAACGAAAAGGAACGCGACGAAAAAAAAATCCGATCGATAAAAAGAAAAAATTATTTTTGTTTAATGGTTTAAATCTCTACGAAAGGATTTGTTGCATTTTCCCTTTCATATATATATTACTTATCATATATATATATATATATTACTTATGCATGTATGTATTTATTTATGTATGTATGTATGTATGTAGGTATGTAGATAGGTAGGTATATCCAATAACACGGTAACGACCGTAAAGTTCGTAAAGAGCAAAGGCAAAAAGCCTCAGCTGACATTCAAGTTATACATACGCTTCCAACGTGGCATCTCCTTCTACGGCATTGTTTACACGACAAGAAGGGTTTTGCCCGGCAGCTTTTCAGAGTAAAACGACCCTTTCCTTCCTTCCTTCCTCTCTCTCTCTCTCTCTCTCTCTGTCTTTCTACTCTATCAGTTTATTCTCTCTTTATTGCTCTTACGAAGCAAGCAAGAGTATAGGCCAAAGTTATTGCGAGACCCACAATTCACCTGTGCACGGAAATCTCTTAATCTGAGCTTACAATCGCGTCGAATGAATTACGTAGGTGAAATTCTATAACCACGTAGTCACCACAGCAATTCATTGATATATACGTACATACGTATACGTATATGTATATATATATATAGAAAGAGGTTTAGTTCATGGGGTTCGTCAAATCTCACTACAATATCACGAAGAATGATATTTATCTTTACGAGCTCGTATTTCGTAGGTATAAAAATAGTTGAGTTAGATAAATGAAATGAAACGTTATCGTTGTATAATTGTTGCTCTTGTTGTTTTCTTGTTGTTCTTGTTTTTGTTATTGTTGTTGTTGTTGTTGTTGTTGTTGTTGTTATTGATTTTGTCGAAGCGAGTTGAAATAGACAAACTGTGTAGTTGCTAGTTTTCGATTAAAAAGTCGATCAACTATATATATATATATATATATATTACGTTTTGTTCGAAACGAACTAAACTGACCGATTGATTTTACTTATTGTTAACGTTAAACGGGATTACTACGATGTTGAAATAAAACGCGTACGAAATTGAAGGTAACGTCGAGGAGGAAAGTTCTATCTGTCTAAAAGCTTACAATGCTTTTTACGAGCACCTGAAAACATTAATGTCGCTAAGTCGTTAACTCAACGTTCTCTCTCTCTTTGTCTTTCTCTCTCTCTCTCTCTCTCTCTCTCTCTCTTCCTCTCTTTTTTTTCTTTCTTTCTCTCTCTAATTCCAGCTCTTTTTCTAGAAAAGGGTTATCACATAAATTTAACGACGTCGGAGTAAAACCATCGTGTGTTTGAATTTTACGTTAGAATAACAATAATCAATTTTCCACGAACGCTTGAATATTTAATAGTCCGTCGTAAAAACTATTTAAACGT
>NC_062197.1:4702683-4715183 GCF_912470025.1 Vespa velutina | reverse complement strand
TTTTAAAGGGAGCGAATTCTCGGTATAATTTTTTTTTTTTTTTTTTTTTTTTTACTGTTAATCCAATTATCAAAGAACAATGTTAAAATTAGTAACGAGTATGACGTGAGTTAAAAAAAAGAAATAAAAAAAAAAAAAAAAAAAAAAAAAAAAAAAAAATAAAAAAAGGAAAAAAAAAAGAAAAAGACCTAAGAAAAAAAAAGGAAAAAGAAAAAAGATCTCGCCCAAGTCACGAATGCTAAACAAGTTTATAAGATATCGTGATTTTCATTTGTAATCTTAACGTTAAAAAATATTACCTCCGTAATATTTTACAGTCGTTAGTAGAAAACGTATGACATAAAAATTACTTACAAAGGTAAAAAAATAAATAGAGCTAAATGATGAATAAATAGAAACAAAGGAAAGAAGAAGAAAAGAAAGAAAGAAATAAGAAAGAAACAAAGAAGAAAGAAAAATCTCTCGTTTGAATTAAAAACAAAGTCTTTCGTTTGATTTGAAAACAAAATTCTCTTGTTTGATTTAAAAACGCAACTTCTCGTTTGAATAAAAAAAAAAAAAAAAAAAAAAAAAAAAAGGGAGGGAGAGAAAAAAAAGGGAAGAAAATAACAAGGAATGCGTAAGATTTGATTCACTTAAAATTTAAAATGCAAATTTTTCCTTGTCTTTTCCGTGAAATCACACGAGGCGACTCACCGCGAATCACCGAGGCGAATAAAAAAAAAAAAAGTCTTGGCACATGATAAAAACCTTTTACCCGAGAAACTTCTTCATCCTCTTTTGGAACGATCCATAATACGATGGATGGATGTGTGTGTGTGTGTGTGTGTGTGTGTTGCTACGAATCAATAGAATTCATTGAATATTTTTCCACGATTTTTTGAGCTTTTCGAGTACAACTCATGGCTTAATAATAACTGAAAGACGGCGAAGCGAAACTTTCTTAACTTCTCTCTCTCTCTCTCTCTCTCTCTCTCTCTCTCTCTCTCTCTCTCTTTCTCTCTCTCTCTTCGAGAAATTCGTACCGTCGATGTCTTAGCTGAAGTATCTTAAGTTACGCCCTTTTGGTCAGAAATAAAGCAAATAAACTTCGGAATGAAAAATCTTTTAGAGCTTTCTTTCGGTGATGAAAAAAAAAAAATATATATATATATATATATATATAAAAAAGAAAAAAAAAGAAAAAAAAAAGGAGAGGAAAAAAAAGGAAATTAAGTGAAAGAAAATTAAAAGAAAAAAAAAGAAAAAACAGAAGGAAGGAAAGAAAGAAGAAAAATAAAAGGAAAATAATAAAAATAATAAAAATAAGTAATAATTCAAGAATATATCCAGAATAAAATCTTGAGTTTCGTTCAATTTTCTAAGCGCATGATATGCCTCGTGATTAAGAGAGAAAGCAAAAGAGAAAGAGAGAGAGAGAGAGAGAGAGAGAGAGAGAGAGAGAGAGAGAGAGAGAGAGAGGGGAAGTGAGGGAGGATGACGAGTGGTGGTGTAATGTAAAAAGAGAAAAAAGAGAAAAAAAGAAAGAAAGAAAGAAAGAAAGAAAGAAAAGCGATGACGACTTGGCTTAAGCTCGTTTTCTCTATCTTCTATTTGCCCTGGTATCGTGGACGTGACTTCATAAAAAAGTTGCCACGGCTATGGATAGAAAGAATCCGGCAAGTTGAAGCCGGGGAATCGTGCCAAGTCACGAAAATTTAACGGCCGCGATCTAATAGATCTCGTGTAACAAAACTTTCTTAACGAAGGCGACCCTTCTCACTTTTATCGAACCACTCCTTTTTTTTTTTTTTTGTACAACGAACCCTATTTATATGTATGACGTATACACACATACACATACACACACACACACACACGCGCACACATATACATGTTTTACTTAAAAATATTACTATAACGTTATTACATATTAATATTGTATTTTTATGTATGTATGTATGTATGTATGTATGTATGTATGTATGTATGTATGTATGTATGTATGTATGTATGTATGTTTGTATGTTATGTGATGTGATGTATAATAGTCAAGTAATTGGTAGATAAATGTTGAAATCATTAATCGAAAATCATAATGAAATCGTATGATAAATCGTAATTATTAATATGTCAATATTCTAAAGAGAGAAAGAGCGATATTAATTGAACTATAGGAAATTTTCGATCGATTATGCATCCGAAACCAATAGTTTCAAGTCATGTTCGTTCGATTAAACTACATTAATTTGCTACCTCATAAGCGATTATCGGTTGAGTCAAATCGAATTTCTATATACAAGTTGTATCGGCGATTCTAATTACTAATCATTTTCTAATGTATCAAGCACGATATTTTATACTAGTAGATTTTACGAAGCTCATTCATTTTTCTTTTATCCCATTTCTTTTTTTTATTCCCTTTTTCTTGTTTTCTTCTTTTTTTTTTTTTTTTCTATTCTTCTTGAATTACTCCTTGAAACATTATATATATATATATATATATAAAATCTTTTATCGATCGATTTGAACATTTTTGTGCAGTAAATAAATATACGTATATTCTTGGCCTAAATTTCATTCCATCAACCTCATTCAAGCTCTCGTATAGTTTTTCAAGTAAAACAGATTAACAAGTTCAATATTTTTGACGTATCTATAAAGAATTGGAAATCGTTTTTCTTCTTTCTTTCTTTCTTTTTTTTTTTTTTTTTTTTTCGTTATTGTAACTAAATCACGAAAGGTTTGTGACACTTTTTTAAGAAAAGTTCTCGTAAAATTTTTGTACACGGGAAATATTTGCACGTACCATTATGACAACTCGTTCGGGTTAACGTTGATGTCAATTTTATTGTGCCACCGATATACGAGATAACATGGTATTACAGGATATTTTGAAATTCATTGATATATAAAATATCAACGTTTAACATCGTTAACATTGTCTCGTCGTCCGTACGGAAATGTTCGCGTTGGTGTCCCATTTCAATATGACCCTTTAACAATCATTAAATCGACGTATCAATTACATTTCTGCATATTAACTCATTTAAATGGAGTTATAGGTACATTAAAAAAAAAAAAAAAAAAAAAAAAAAAAAGTTTGCCCTTCTTTCACCGTAAAGATTAATTTTTTACTCAAAGAAACGATTCTGTGGATTAATCGTTTTTTTTTTTTTTTTTTTTTTATTTGTTTCTTTTACTTCCCAATTTTTTTTTTTTTTTTTTTTTTTTTTTTTTCATTTTTATAAGTACATACTTACACACTTTTAAGAGAGATGAGTTATCAGGGTGAAAAGTGTTAAAGGCAACAACCTTGAACATTTCGCGTGACTTTCGAGGATAATATAAATAATGTTTTTTTTTTCTTTTTTTTTTTTTTTTTTTTTTTTTTTTTGTTTACCCACGAGTGTCTCAAGTTTTTTTTTTTTTTTTGACACGAGACTCAATATATTCCACCCTCTGTTTGTACAACGTTACCATCGCTATCAAAGTAACCCCTCGTAAAGTGCACTTCGAAGGCTCGTAGACGAGTCGACGATGCGTAACACGTGCGACGACTCTCCTCTTCGTGATAAAATCTTGAAAACTCTTGCACGTTTATCACGAAGAGAAAGCACCTTTAACGGTTGGATAATGATTCGATTTTTACGAAAGTAAATGGACTTAAATTCTTTCGGACATTTTATTTTTTTTCTTTTTTCTTTTTTTTTTTTTTTTTTTACGTTTAATCTACGTCCTCGAAATTTCGTGTCAATATCTCACACAGGTATATATTGGTATTGGAAGGTACAAAGTACATTTCATTTTCAAAGTACGTTCATCATGAATAATAGAAATTAAATTATTAATAAATTGTCAAGTAAAGGGTCATAAGAGGTTGATAATTATTTTTTTCAATCTGTGTGATATTTTTTATGTAGGATATTTTTTAATAAGTAAAAAAAGAAAATGAAAAATTATATGTCTTCGTTAGCAGTCTTGACCATTGTCTATATATTGATTATATCCCTTTTTTTTTTTTTTTTTTAGTAATAACTACGCTATTATACAAACAAGGGATTTCGTTAATTCGTCGTACATCATACTTTTCAATTCTTTCATATCAAGTTTTTATCGAGCTAACAATTTCTTTTTTCTACGAATAGACGAACAAAAAGAATATAAATGATATGTCCGTTAGGTTGAATTTAAATGTATGCTAAAAAAGAAAAAGAAATAAACACACACACACATATATAAATATAAATATATATATATATATATATATATATGTATATATTTTTATTATATTTAATATGAAATATTAAACAAAAGATATCTACAACTTTTAATATAATTTATCTATTTAATGTGAATTACTAAAATATCTGTATGTATATTGTATATAAAATTTATATATAATAATATTATTAAATTTTATATACAATATTATTATTATTATTATTATTATAATATTGTATATAAAATTTAATAATATATATATATATAATTTGTTTATAATATCTAAAAAATATATTCTATATTTATTTCAATTAATGTGATATTCTACTAATAATAATAATATCCATATAATATTTTATATTAAAATATAATAAAAATATATACACAATATGTGTGTATGTATGTGAATGTGTGTGTGTGTGTGTGTGTGTGTGTATAAATATTTTTATATTAAAATCCAAATGTACAATTAATATAATACGTATAAATATTCAAATGAAGTAACAAAAAAAAAAAAAAAGAAAAGAAAGAAAGAGATGTAAAAAAGAAAAGAAAGGGAAGTTAAAAAAAAAAAAATAAAAAAAGAAATTTCAATACGATATCCAATAAAATTTCAATTTTAAGTACTTGCCTAAACCGACACGACAGGAAATAGTTTTAGAGGAAAGTACGAGAAAACTATTGAACGAGAAAACATTGAGAATTTATATCGTCCTGACAGTATCAATTTCGAGAAAAGGAAGGAACGAACGGTGCGCGCACTTTCGAGTTGCGGAATACGACTTGATTTCGTAAAATCGCCATATACTTACGATACTTTATTACCGAACGCGCCAACCTCGACGAAGTTATGGGAGTTACGTGCTTTTTCATTCTAGCGTCAATTGCAGCTAAAATTGCAGCTAGAATTCCAATGCCAACTGCAACCGATCGTCAATGGTGCGAAAGTAGTAGTAACTGGCAAACGTCAAAATCTTCGACGAATTTTCTGATGGCTTTCCCATAAATTTTACTATCCCTTTTTTTCTTTCTCTCTCTCTCTCTCTCTCTCTCTTCTTTCGTGTAATCATTTTAAATATAACAAATATATATATATATATATATATATATATATATATATATATATATATATTGTTTTACGTAAAATTTTCTGTAACACTATTTCGACTGTGTGCATGTGACTGTGTGTACGTCTGTGTATCTAAAAGATAAATTATATATGTTTCAGTACATTAAAATGGCAATTATTTATCAGTCATTTTAATAAAAATACAATATTTTATAATTAGAATTTGTTTTAATTCTATTTTCTTTTTATTTATTTCTTTTTTACTTTTTAATTTCTTTTTTTTTTTTTTTCTCATTTTTTCATAGCTATTTCGGACGGGCTCATAAATAAATATCGTTTAATTACAATAAATCGTTTTATATTTGTAATATCGTTTATTTACGAGTCGACCTAGCGTAATATTAAATTTTCTAATTGTTTCCTTTTTTTCTCTTCTTTCTTTTTTTCTTTTTTCTTTTTTTTGTTTCTTTCACCATTTTGAATAAATTTATAAATATCAATATCGTTCAATTATAATAAATTGATTTTAATTTAATAACGTTCATAATAACAAATCAAATCGATGTAATATGAAATTTGTGATGTGAATTATATCGATAAATGATAATAATCATAAAAATTTAAAGGAAAATATAAATGAAAAAGAGAAAAAGAAGCAAGGAGAAAAAAAAAAACTTATTGTGTAACATGATGGTTACGTGACATAAAGGATTATCGTCTTATCGCCTATTGGATATTCTTTCCATGCGTAAAAGAAAATGTAGAAAATCAATGAGGGGTGGGTGAAGGGTGGGGGTTGTGGGAGAGATTCTCGAGGTAGAAGCAATGCATGCAAATGGAAAGAACACGTGTTCTTTTTCGATCGCAGTTCGTATCGTTTTAAGGTGATTCGTGCGTAAAAATCTACTTTGGTATGTAAGCAGCTTTGTTTCAACGTTACGTTGAAAATGATCAGACTCGATGAGACCTCTTATCTTCTCTCTCTTTCTTTCTCTCTCTCTCTCTCTCTCTCTCTCTCTCTCTCTCTTTCTCTTTTTCTATATCTTGTTGTAATGTAAACGTTCATACGTGACCGGAAGAACCATTAAGAAGAATAATTCTTGAGAGATGGCACTCTAAACGCGTGGAAACCATAGACATTAACGTTGTCAACGATAATGAATGCAATGAAAATAAATAATGAGGTGCATTTGTGTAAATGTATAGCTTTTACCAAAATTTTAACAACAAAGCTAACACAGTCTCCTTATTTTATTGCGACAATGTACTTATGTATATAAATGTGTAACTGTGTAACTATGTATGTACGAATGTATGTGTACGTATGTACATATATATTTACATATGTACATACAATGAGTATATTATAGTACACGTTGCTCTAACTACGTCAAACATCTTCTTTTTTTCGTACGTCTTATATCACTAAACAATTTAATTAAATATTAATTTAATAATTCAGGATACTTCGAAAAGTTGTTTTTACGTAATTCAAAGAAAAACTTCCTTTTCGTACATTTAATACGTTTAACGTATTAATATAGAAAAAAAAAAAAAAAAAAACATTCTGTGAACCGATCTTCTCTTTCTCTCTCTCTCTCTCTCTCTGTCTTTCGGTTTTATCCTTTTTATTATATCCTCTTGTTAAAATTTTTAACAAAGCGTGAAATTTTTTGTTCCATTTCTTTTTTACTTTTCTCTTTTTTTCTTTTTTGTTCTTTTTTCTCTGCTTTTTCTTTCTTTTTTTTCTTCTTTTTTTTTTTTTTTTTTTTTCTCATCGTCAGTTTTGACGGATTTCAACGTAAATTATACGTTGAACGAAGATAATAATGACTAATAACTTGTATAAACGAAGATAGCTGCCTACTAACAATAGTTTCGTAATTAAATGAAAAAAAAATGAGAGAGAGAGAGAGAGAGAGAGAGAGAGAGAGAGAGAGAAAGAGAGAGAGGGAGGGTAAAGAAAATAGAAAAAAGAAAAAAAAAGAAAAGAGGAACGGTGTAATTAATGACCAAATAGAAAATTTCATTAACAGACGTAGAAAATAAAAAGGTAGCAAAGATTGGTCGGTATAAATCGTTCTAATTCGTCCAACGAAGAGTACATTTTCTTCCGTCTCATAAATCACGCTCACAAGAGATTTTTTTTTTTCTTCTTCTCTTTTTCTCGCTTCTTTTTTTTTTCCCCCTCTCAAATTCCTTCTTCCTATCTTTTCTTTCCTCGTCGTCGTCGTCGTCGACGACGTTGAAGAAAAAAAAAAAGAAAAGAATAAAGAAAAGAAAAGAAGTATAATGGAAAAGCAAATACGACGTATTAGGGTAATTAGCGAAAAAATCTAAGATAAAACGAAGATAAATCTGAGACAAAATCTAAGAGAGAGAAAGAGAGAGAGAGAGAGAGAGAGAGAGAGAGAGAAAGAGAGAGAGAGAGAGAAAATACACCGTACAGATTAATTCGAACTAATCGTTGTAAAGAAAATATCTCATTCCTTGCCTTTAATTAAAAGCCAATGTTTAATTGTAGACTTTAATATTCATCTTTAATTAGAAACATTCGTTTGTCGAGAATCTTTACCTTTTCTATTACGCCGGCACGTGTACGTAGTTAGACGCGAAGCACGTTTTTCGAATTAAACGAGCTTATGCACGTATATCGACAAGATTCTGAATGCGCTCGTACGTATAAATGCGAATGAAAGTTACATTGATACTAAAAAAAAAAAAAAAAAAAGAAAAAAAAAAAGAGAAAAAAAATGAAAATGGCATACGTATTATCGAATTATTTGTTTAACAATTTTTTTTATTTGATTTAACACGTGAGCGTGACGAACAATACCAATTAGAGATATTCTAATGAAAATGGTATAGATACGAATTATGAAACAAGTATTATATAATCATTAGATCAGACATTTTATTATTTGATTTTTATTTTTTGGAATTTAATACACGAACGTTATCTATACAAATTAAAAAAGTTCGAATTGAATATGTAATTATCGAAAGATACAGAAGGTGTATTATCGGATTATTATCAGATCAGATTATTCTTTTTAATTTTCTTTTAACTTTTTTTTTTTTTTAATATAAAATATTTCTGATAAAAGAAAATTAGAAAAATTCTAATAATATCGTTGAATGATTTTTAGAAGAACGTGATAAGTGTTATATAATTATTAGATTAGACTTCTTCTTTTTTTTTGAATTTAATGAACGAATATTTCTGTTAAAAAAAAAAAAAAAAAAAAAAAAAAAAAAAAAAGGATCCTAATATAAATTGAATTGAATTGAATAATTTTCGGAAGAACGGAATAAGTGTTATCGGATTATATTGCGTCATATTTTTTTTTTTTTTTTTTTTTGATTTAATGCACGAATATTTCTGATTAAAAAAAAAAAAAAGAATCAACGAAAATCATAATAAAAACATTTTGATTAATATTCTAAAGAATCGAATAAGTGTTATTGTATTATTAGATCAGATATTTTTTTTCTTTTTTTGGTTTTTTCCAATTTCAAACGTACGAATATCTCTGATGAAGGGGGGGGAAAAAAAAAGAAAAAAAAATAGAAAATACAAAATCCACAAAAATCATAATAATGAAAACGTTGTATAATTTTTTTCGAAGGAACGGCATTAAGCGTCGTCGAATTTTTATATTACATTTTTGTTGTTTTGTTTGTTCGTTTGTTTATTTGTTTGTTTGTTTGTTTGTTTGTTTGTTCGTTTCGAATTGAACAGATTGAATGTTATCGAATAAAATAAAACAGAAAGACCATAATCGAAAGATCGAATAGTTATCGAAAGAATATGGGATAAGTGTGACTAGTAAAAATCGTTTGTTTCGGTTGATCTCCAAGAATTTGCCCTTCCAATTCTGGCCCTGACATTTTTATCTTTCTCCACGATTCGAAAGACAAATTGACGCCTGTCGCCATTCGATCGATCCGAAAGGAGAAAGAGAAAAAGAGAGAGAGAGAGAGAGAGAGAGAGAGAGAGAGAGAAAAAGAAAGAAAGAAAGAAAAAGAAAGAAAGCGTGAAAGCACACACATCTTACAATCGCTTTTGACGGAAAGCTCAGTCTCCCTTTTACCCCCTCCATCTCTTCTCGTCTTACTTACGAAGACGTTCCTTCGTGTCTACTCATCTTTTTCTAGTACCACTCGACTCTTCAAAAATTTACTCGCTCCAAGCCATTCTCATCAGCTTTTATCAAGGTAAACAAATCTTTAGAAACAAATAACAAAAGGTTTTGTTCTATGATCGATAAGTCCTATTTACTTATATATATATATATATATATACTATATTGTATATATATTTATATATACATATATGTATATCGTTACACACACACACTATATATATATATGTGTATATATATATATATATTGTATATGTATGACGAATATATTAAAAAAGAAAATTCATCCATCTTATTATTTCAAGAAAATCGACGAGGATAGAAATGCAAGAGGGACAAAAAATTTACCGAAAAAGGAACGACTTTTAAATCGATAAAAATCGTGCTTTAGGAAAGCGAATGCATTATTCAAGAAATACACTTTCTTATCACTTCGTTAAGTATATATTTCACAGGGCTAGACGCGTGAAGATAACGATCATCAATCATTCGCTCGTGTCTATACCAAGATACATATATATATTTCTTTGTCTTTTTCCTTCCTTGAATCAGATTTTTCTTTTTACTATCAATCATTATATAAACTTACTGCATGTTTTCGCATACACATGTAATATACGCATATTTATGTAAATACATACGTATATATATATATATATATATATATATACGTATAGTTATAGTAAATAAATATAACGTAAATAAAATGTAAGCAAACGATGAGTATAATTATTGAGGTATTTTCGTTATTTTTTCTGTTTCCTTTCTTTTTTTTTCTTCTTTTTTTTAGTTTTCTTTTTATTTTTTCTTTTCTCTTTTTTCTTTTTATTATTATTTTTTTTATTTTTTTTTATTTTTTTTTTTTTTTTTTATGGATTACTCGTTAACGAACAGAAAACGATGGTAAACGAGAAACTATATCCGGTACGATCTTGCAGTAACAGCACACTGTGTTTGGATTCGAGCCTAATGGCCCGTTGACCTTTTGGCACCTGTTGATTGTCGTTTATCAACGATTTGCACGTGCTGATTTGCCGTGGATCGATCTAGTCTTGACTAAGCGAAGCGAAACGAAACGAAACGAAAAGCCATACGTGTCGTCCCTTTAAAGATCAGTCCTCATTGTATCTAATACAACGAAATGATCGATTCTTTTTTAATGTATTAAAAAAAAAAAAAAAAAAAAAATATTGAAGTCTGGCATAACAGCATTGTCCTTGTTGTCATCTAATGCACCTACTTTCTAAATATACGTATCTCTAATTTACTGATTTTCGATTGAACGATCATTTTCCATTATCTCAATTATTATTTTTCTCTTTCGTCGTAATCGATTAAAAGGCAATATATGTGTATTTGTGTGTGTGTGTGTGTATGTGTGTATGCTTCTTTTTTTTTTGGCATAGTATTTAAAAAAATTATTTTCAATAATAAAAATAATATCCTTATTTCGATCTTTTTCTATCATTTTATTTATTAAATTATTAATAAATTATTTTACATCATTAATTCCCTCTTGGTCGTTTTCTTTTCGCTTGACGAACGTTTATAACGAAGAAACGTATAATACCCTGAAATTATTTGAAATATCTTACTTTAAAAATTGCAAGAGAGACATTCGATTGTCGACGTGAACGACGATATCGTTCGTGGATATTAAAGATTATTTGTACGTGTTTTGGAAAACGATTGTAAACGAAACATTATTGTTTGATCGTTCAAACTTACGATACGGCTTGTGATATTGCTCGTTACATCGTGTTCGCTGAGAATGGACGAATAACGAAACGAATTATGTGATTCCGTGATAGCGATATCGAGAAAACGAAAGAGAGAGGGAGAGAGAGAAAGAGAATAACATTTCTCAACAATTTCTATTCATAGATTTCCTGTTTAAATGTTCTTCAAATCTTTATCATTGGTTCGAATCGTTCATAAAATAAAATGAAAAAGAAAAAAAAGAAAAAAACCAAGCAAAAAAGATTCGATAACGAGTTCGTATATATGCACGTTACTGTTATTTTGTAACATTCAAGAGTACTGAAAATACTCGAATATCAAAATCATACGAGCACCGTTCGCTATGGAATATTGAATATCTTCCAACGATAAACCGAAATTGTCTATCTGGCTTATCATCGAGCCACAGGAGGACGGTAGTGCCAATTGGTAAAATTGAAAACGTTCTCGCGGCTAAGTCAAAGGCAGGATTTGTTTTGTTGAAACAAAAAGTCAAAAAAAAAAAAGAAAAAAAAAAAAAAAAAAGAGAGAGAGAATAAAAAAAAGGATGGGAAACAAAAAAAACGAAAAAAAAAAAAATAAACGATCCTTTCAATCCTTGAAAAGTTCTATCGGCTTATCTGCTTGTTATCGTGTAAAAACCCCTTTGATTACTCTCTCTCTCTCTCTCTCTCTCTCTCTCTCTCTCTCTCTGTCTTTCTGTCTCTCTCTCCTCCATAAAACCAGGTCGAAATATTTCACTGTTTCCACGATATTTCGATAGAGTTTCAAGAATTACGGTATTTATGTAAAATTCGATGAGAACACTTTACGGTCACAATACTTAACTCTGTTAAACTGTGTTGCATATATATATATATATATATATATATAAAAGACATAAAAAAATTTGAAAATATTTGAAACGACAATTCTTATAAATATGTTCAGTCCTAAGGATCTAATAATGTAAAAAGAAGTTGACTTAACGATTTTAATATTTCTCGATATCATTGCTGGTAAATATATATATATATAGAGAGAGAGAGAAAGAGAGAAAGAGAGAAATATTAAAATCGTTAAGTCAACTTTATATATATATATATATGTATATTAAAGATTTTTCCTTTTATTAAAGAGATCTATTAAAAATGGAAGAGAGGAAAGAGGGAAAAGAAAAAAAAGAAAAGTAGAGTGACAACGAAAGTTTTATCGGTTCTTTAATAAAATCGTTTGACGATTCATTCGTGAAAAAAAAAATGAATAATTTCCTTATTTATATATTGTATACACATACATGTAAATCATTTGTCAGCATATACTTTTGTAATAATCGTCATTTTGATGATTTTTCATGATTCAAG